>NC_051323.1:12045182-12346375 GCF_015220235.1 Choloepus didactylus | reverse complement strand
AACTTTGACTTTTAAAATAAAATACAATAACCTAATAAAGCAAGGTTTAAAAAATACAAGTCCTTAACTACTAATTAAGTATTCTTATAATCACTCTGATGGTTTAAAATAGCTTTTACCTAATCATTTGCATTTCTTTTTTATATTCTATCCTGATATTATGATTACTTTGTCTCCCTTTCCTTGTCTTTCCATCCTGGGTTACCTTTTTGAAATCTGGCCTGTGTTTGTTTCTAGCATTTTTCTGGAAGCAAATCAAAAGGGTGTTGATTTTCCCATTACTGTGTTGCACAAGTACTCAGTGTCATTCTGCTAAGACATTTTTAGCCTTCTGTTCAAATCTTGCGTTGCTGTTGGATCCCTCTGAACCCCTGATGTATGTGTCCTGTGGAAATGGAAAGATATAATGGCGGTGCGGACGCCCACCTGCAGCCAAGCTCACTTCTGGGCTCTCCTCCCTTGGCGAATGGTTTCTGCTTTTACCACCTGATGAGTCAGGGTCAGTCTCATCTCTCCAATCTGCATTCAGCGATTGGCCTTGATGTTTCCCAGAGAACCTGGTGGAGCCTGGCGCCCAGCGGTTTGTTTGTACCTCTGTGTTGAATGAATGAATGCATGGCTAAGTGAATGTAGGAAGAGACAGCAAGCTTTATATTTAATTGCAGAGTGATGGGATTTGACTTCTCTGTGGAATATCGAATGCATTTTGTGGGAGAAAAACAACATTTCGTTTTGTTTTTCAGGTTAAGTCACATCTAAAGTAGGGCATTCCAAGTTGAAATCCCCTTTCTGCATGAAAGCACTGGTATTGTATTTTAATTATGGTCCTGCTTTTTTTTTGATTGCGAGACTTGACCTTGCCAAAGAATCAAGTCCATGAATACTCATAGCATTTTCACTGAAAACCCAACACTTGGGTAATCCTCGTGAAGGGGTAAGTGCCTGTCCCTGAATGTGAAAGAGGACAAAACTTAAGTAAAGCAAAGAGTGAGCCACACAAGGCAAATTGCATTCTGATTAAATATGTAGTGGTCATTCTCAGTGCCTGTGGAATTTAAAGAAAGGAAAAGTAGTAGGACTTGTAAACAGGGAGACTTTGTGCAGAAAGTGGGACTGAACATGGTTTTTGAGACAAACACAGAATCAGTGGAGAGAAGGAAAGAATGAGCCAACTTGCAGAACTTGGACTATCGTTTCCATAAAATTCCTCACATGGAACTCAACTGTGAATCAAATATCAAAGTCGACCTTATGAGTTTTCTGAAGAAAGCTCCAAAGTTACTTTTTCCTGAATGAAAATGGAACCCAGTTTTAAAACACAATAAACAAAAACTATTGAACAAGTTAAAATACATATTGAAACTCTGTAGCTTTTTAAATACTTAAACTAGAAACAAACAAAAACAAAACAAAAGAACAACAAATAATAATAATAAAAGAAACCTAAACATTAAATATCTTTTCTAAACCATTCCAAGCTGTTGTTTGTTTTAACTCTCTGGTGAGTAGTGAGTGAAGATTGTATATATAAATATTTCTGACAGATATTTTTTAAACTATTACTCCATAGAAAGTGGATTCTAGAATTGAAAAGATAAAGAATTGATACTTTAAAAAATTTATTTTGGATCATATTTAATCAAGTATTTATGGAGGACCTAAGAGCATGCTACTTTCTACAGGAGTTAAAAAAGAAGTTAAAAAAAAAAAGGGGAAAAGCTTGACTTGGGCCCTAATGAGTTTATAATCTACTGGGGTATGTAAAACTGAAGTAAATTTCATGACAATAATCCAGTTAAGAAAAAAAGTAAGAACATTTGCTAGTTAATACAGTAGTTATTAGAGGTTATGGAGAAGGCAAAATATGAGGGTAGTAGTATTTGGATGTTGGTGGAGAAGAAGAAAAGTGTTCCCGGTGGAGACTTTGAGACACGGCATGGACTGCATGTGCTGTAATATGGTCTAAACTTGATTGGAGCAGAGATTTATGTTAAAGAAATGAGATCCAGGGGAGTGGGGTCAGAAGGTGGAGAGTTGAGCTGGTTACAAAGAGAACGTGGAACTTGTTGGGGAAGAGAGTTAAGCAATCGTTTTTGGTTCCCTGTGAAAGGAATGTTTGGGATAATTAGTTTTGGATTAACAGCAAGACTAGAGATAAGGAGAGCAGTTTGTTGGCTATTTTGCTATAATCCAAATATGAAATATTGAGATCCTGGCAAAGATTAGAATTATATAATCATTGCATATGGAATTCTAATTTACAAGAGATTAGAGGGTCAAAGAATGAATTCTATTCCAAGAAGCTGTGTTCATATTAAATAATTTGAAGTTACTCTCGGGCTATAAAGCTAACTTCTCAAAGTTAACATACTTTGAGAAATATGTAACAGTTTGGATTTTCTGTTGTTAGTTCTCCAGTCCAAATTTGGATTGCAGTTTTGTAGAAGGATAATGAGATATTACAATGCTAACCTTTGGTCAAGTATATATCATTTTGAAGAACTGTGTCCTCAGTTGGGACTTTGGAAACTTGACATAACATATAATATCACCCACCTGTATACTGTGTATGTTCACACCCAAATGGAAAACAAACCATGATTTAGGAGTAGATTGAATCTGTTTATGCTTCCATAATGAATTTAAATGATGAGACCATGAAAGTAGTAAAAAGCAAGGAAATGAATTTGACAGATACTTGCTTTCATTTTGAATTTCAAATTACTGACTTTTATTAGCATATTCCAGGAGTATTGACTTTCTATCAAGTTGACACATAGTTTTAGATTTTATGAGTATGCTATTGTAAGTATAACATAAGTATAAAAACCCATTTCAGTAAGATATGGGCATGGTTATTTCTTTTTAATCAGCAGACTCTAGGCTATATGTTATTAGTCTCGAGCTGTCACCCTTACCATCTTGAGTCTGTGGAGGTTTCCTCATATGTTTCTTTTTGGGAAGTTTTTATTTAGGTAGAAGAAAAATGAGCCTCTTTAGAGGATAAAATAGTTTAATTCTTATTTAATATGTGTTTCCTTTTAATTAATGTGGTATTCTTTTGTATGCAATTATGTTAGACAAGAAGTGTTATTATAACCTTTTCAAAGAATTAGAGTGATATTTTTGTTCAGCGGTGTTTCTTGGGCTGTTGTATGAAAAGGTGTGGTTTTTACCGGAAATAGAGGTCTGGCAGATACTGTAATACTTAAGAGAAATGTTTACCTTCTCTTTAACAGGAGCAGAGATAACCACCCCCCCACCCCCGCCATCCACTGCAAATAGCAACTACCACTTGGAAATTACGTACCACGTCAGTTGTGAATAAAAGCGGTGTTGAATCTCACAATGGCAGCAGTGACTTGCTTCTTGGGGCACCTCTCAGTTCACTGATGGGTGATATGCTGCCTCCTTGTGGTCGAAGTAGGAGGAAATGAGCTTAAATTGAAGAGTTAGTGGATGAAAATAAAAAGCAGGACTTTCCCATAGTTAGGTCATTCAGCCAGTTTCATGCACACAGTATCATGAAGAAGAGTGTTATACCCCTTTCCCACCCTCAGATTTGGACCTGGTTGTGTTGTTGCAGAGTGTATTTCCATGGGAATCAGAATGGCTTTTACTCTCTAGGGCTATTTGAAGAATATTAAAAAAGCTCCTTCCTCTGTTTTGTTCCTCAACTTTTACACCTGATGTATAAATACTCACCCACTCTCTTTAACGCCATGAAAAAGTCCTTCTTAACTGGGGTACCTGGAAATTAAAGGTGCTTTCCTTTATGAACAACAGAAAATTAGATCCAACGCTGTATTTCAGGCAACATATTTGGGAGACTTGTTTTTAGACCCCCACATAACTTCAGAGTATTTAATAGGAACACAGCTTCTTTTGAAAAAAAATATTCTCTATTTAGGAAGTGTTTCTTGACCTGCATTTCTCCTACTGGTGACTGCACACCCAGGGTTGTGACTCTTTCCTGTTGCTACAGATTTGACAGTGATCACCACCATGACAGGTTTCTAACCAGGGAAGGTGTCTTCTGGGAGTGCTGTCAGAATCTTCGAGGAGATTGGGGTTGGCACACATGAGCTTTGAAAAAGCACGTGTGATTCCGATGTGGCACTCTACCTCCCCATTGAGTATCTTGTCTTTAAGGCATTGGATCCCCTGGAAAAGTATAAATACCTGTCACAGAGTCTAATAGCAACTATTATAATTGGGATAACTGAGATGTTATTATTACTGGTCCCTTGGTCTCCACAGAGATGTTGCGTACCTTCCTGATCCCTGCTCCCCTGCTGGCATTCGGGGTGATGGTCTGTGATTACGGCAGTGGTTCTCAAAGTGGGATCTTGGACCAGCATCATCACCATCTGAGAAGTTACTGGAAATTCAGATTCTCAGGTCTCACCCTGGACCCAATGACTCAGAAACTGTGGGGTGGGTCCCAGCAGTTTGTTTATGTACAACACGCAGGTGATTGTGATGTGCACAGAAATTTGAGAACCATTTATATTTGTTTCCTATGACTGCTGTAAAAAATACGTAAAATCTTAATCGTTTAAAACAACTAAGATTTATTAATCTCATAATTTCTGAAGGTCAGAATGCAAGTGGACTTGGCTGAATCTTCCGCTTATAGTCTAACAAGGCCAAAATTAAGGTGTTGATAGTGCTGTGTTCCTTACTGGAGCTCTGGGGAAGAAATCTGCTTCCATCCTCATTCAAGTTATTGACTAAATTCAGTTCCTTGTGATTGTCGGACTGAGGTCCCCTTTTCATGTTGACTGTCAGCTGAAGCTGACTCTTAGCTCCCAGAAGCTGCTCAGATTCCTTCTTGTGCTTTCCATGTGGTCTCCTCCAGCAACACTGGGTTGATTCCCTGTCACATTTCAAGTCCCTGTGCTTTCTCCTGCCCCATGTCTCTGACATCCTCTACTGCCACATCTCCACGACCTCCTTGTCTACCCTCACCGGGAGAAAGCTCTGCTTCTAAGGGTTTATGAGATTACATTGGGATCTCCCAGATAATCCAAGATAATCTCCCCATTTTAAGGTCCATGATTAGTAACCTTAATTATATCTGCAAGGCCTCTTTGACATGTAGTGCAATGTATTCATGAGCGTAACACAAGGAGGCCAAGGTCATGAGGGCCAAGATTCTTCCTACAACATCACTTGCTTGGCATAATCAGATGTGAGATCCCCTTCTTGGCTTGCCCAGGGCCTGTGTTGCTGATCAGGTGGCCCAGCCTCACCCACCAGTGCCTCAGTGTTGCCACGTGGGACCAAAGATGGTTGGGGAACAGAGCTCAGGACCTGACCTGCTTCACCAAGAAGAGCGGCCACATTTCCCACAAGCTCCACATGTGTCCTGAGCACCTGCTGTCAGTGTGTCTCCCTCATCAGATCTAACATTGCCTTGTGTCCCTCTCATGCCACTCCCTCCCTCATTCTCCAGAAGACGAGGGCCTTTGCATTACTGTCCATATCTGTTGCTTCCTTCCACAGTTCAGATTCCCATGGCCTAGGTGGCAAAATCCTAAACCTCAAGATTCTCCTCTAGAAGCAGAGCATGGTGGTTATAAGCACAGACTGTAGACATGTGGTTTAGCTTCAAATTTTGTGACCTTGGAAGACTTTCTAATCTGTTTTATGCCTCAGTTTACCCATCTGTAAACTGGAAATAATATTTGTACCAGATCATTAGATACTATTGTTACTACATATGGAAGAACAGTATGATGCAGGGTTTCCAGCTTGATTGTTAAAGTGCTGAAGAAATTTAGAAAATCTCTCTTTCTCATCAGAGCTGGATTTTCAGTCGTCTTGTCTTGCAGGACATCCACTGGCCCCTCATCCCCACAGATCTTGTGAACAAGGTAGGGTGATAATCATGTGGACAAACTAGCAAAGAAGAAAAAAGATCTCTTTTGCATATTCAGTTATTGCATTGATTCTCAGAATAAATTCATGAATTATGTAAGGTTGTCACAACCTTTGTTTTACACATGAAGGAACTGAAGCTTAGAGAGGTTAACTGACTGAATAGTTTATGTGTGGAGAGAGAAGAATTAGCCCATTATCAGCCATTAACTTCTCCTGAATGTCTACATCAACTACAGATAGCCTGTGCTCTTATAAAACCTCAGAGATTTTAATAGCAGTGGTGCTCAGTACTGATGAAGAGAAAGATTGGTGAAGAAAATCTGTAGCTGGAGCCCTGTGGAGGGAAGGCAGGTTTGGGTAGCCCTCTGGGGAACTCGAAAGCATCCTGATCATCACTTTGCAAAACAAGAGTAGAAGAAATAGTGAAAATTCAGAAAAGTGAGGCAGAGCATTCAAAAAGCATTTCCCAGAACAGACTGAAAGGGAGAAAGTCTACAGTGAGTTATACACTGCATGAGTGTATTTGTCATTTGAGAGCCCTCCTTGGAGTAGACAACCTCGAGACATTTTCTGTTTATCAGGACAATCTCCAAAAAAAAACAAGGCACTTGCTCCTTGACTATCCATTGGGAAGCTCGTTTCACTCTGGTTTGTCTTTTGGTCATATTTTGCTTTCTCTGTTGTGAGTGAAAAATAGCTGCTAGTCTCCTGTCCCATACCTCTTCCTTACCACTACAGAGAAAGTCTGAAATTCTCTAAGATGTTACAATGTAGACTGTGAAATCACCTTTCATGTTTATGCATTTTGACACATTCTCAAGCAGATAATCTCAGAGATTAAATAATTGCTAAGAGCTTGCTCTTGGGGTTGTAAAATTGTGATGTATGAATCATAATTTACTGTGTTTTGTTATTCACAATCTCTGTTTTTCACTCTTTTGCTATGACCAGTCTGTATTCCAAGTTTCCCTAACAAAGGCGACTGAAATATGGTTTTTTTTTATTTGAATTTAAATCAATGAGAAATGTTTTTGCTTTACACAGAGCCTCTTGAGAGGGTAAAATAGACTGCATTAAATGCACAGATGTAGTGTGGAATTGAGACAGATGTGTCATTCCATCCTTAGAAAGATGAAGGCCTGATGTGACTATGCACTTCTTTTCTTGCCTTCTTGTTTGAATCACAGTTTGTTTGAGTCCACATAAGAGAGTATAAATCTCCATCTTTAATTTAGTTTATAATCAAGCCTCCTGTTCCCCCTGGGAGGTAAAGATTTGCAAATATATATATTTAAATTTGGGAAAGTAACAATAGCAGCAATAATAACTAATGTTTCCTTAAATGGTAGTACACTTTCTGGCCATTATGTTATTTAATCCTCACACTAACCTTACAAAACATGATCATCATTATTTTTCATTTGAGGAAGCTGGGAAATTTGGCCACCATCATAAATTAGATAGGTTGTGGGGCTGTGATTCAAACAAAAGTCTATTTGACACCACTGTATAGGTTAGCTATTCCCGGATAACAATAAAAAATCTCAGGGACCTACAACAAATATTTAATATTTATTTCTTCATCCTGTGCCTGCAGTTTGGTTGGGGGATGGCTGACAAGGCTTGGCTCAGCTGGGCTTCATTCCAGCTTCAGGTTGGATTTAAGTTTGCGCCATGTGTCTGTCTTTATTTTTGAACCAGTGGACCACACATGGCTTTCCTGGCAGAAGACAGTAGCACAAGAGGGCAACTCTAGCTGAGGAAGCACATTTCAAACGTCTACTTGCCTTATATTTCCTAATGCTTCATTGGCTAAAGCCCAGCATCCATGGGGCAGAGAACTATTCTCTTCCTATGGGGGTGAGGGGCAGAGGAGAGAGTAAATATTTACTGAACTATCATTCATTGTAGTGTGACTATTAAAAGTCTATGTGATTTCTGGCCTTCTGCTAGACCAAGATGATGGTGTAAGGTGCTCCAGGGTTCCATTGCCCCACAGTCTTTGAACAGGTAGCAAAAATTGGCAGCATTTCCTCAAAACTCTGGAAAATGGTTAAAGGGTTGCAATCACTGGATGAGTACCAAATCAAGAAAATGCAGCTTTACCATTGATAAAATTGAGAGTCTTGCTGTGCAGTTACTGCCCTCTGCCCAGAGCCCTTTGAGACATGGTGTGTAACTGGTCTGTGCTCCCATTGTGAGTCCCTGGCCCTTTTCACGAGGGAGGAAAGTAACCTCCATGTGCATATTGCAGTGCCTGTACATCAGTGCCAGCCTATTTTGTCACGGGATAAAAGACTGAACCTAGACATTCTTCTCTGGCTCACCCTCCCAGAACTTGCCCTGCAGGCAGAAACAGTTTGCAGACAGCTAAAGCAGTGTAAGAAAGAATTAAGTCAAAGCAGCCCGGGACAAAGGATTTCTGGCTTTGAGGCCTACAAGAGAGCACCTAGGAGCTGGGAAAGCCTATTTTATGGGGAGTAGAGTGGATATTTGGAGTCCTATATATAGGATCGTCCTTGAGGTCACAAGCAAGCACAGGCCCAGGACAAGATGCAGGCATAACAAAGACAAGAGGAACCTGCACTTAACTTTCTTCTTGGACTGATCTTCTTAATAGGAGGTTCAAACATTGAAGGAGACCACCAGCCAAAGCAGAACCAATCTGCAAAGACTATGAAAGGTTTTTTTTTTTTTTTTTTCCCTTTGGAACATTTGTTTTTGTTAGCTTCTGGAACTCAAGGAAATATCTGTCATATCACTAGTTGGATAGGAACCTAAGGAACAGACAGCTCAGAGACTAAATCCCAGAGTTAACACATTAAAATGTTAAAATGTATAGTGTGCGACAAAAGGTTACAATACCAATAAATTAAGGGGAAACGATATCCCATCCAAAGGAACAAGATGCAAATTCAGAAATAATGGAGAAAACAGAGAAAGAACTAAAGGAAAGCAGGAAAATGATGAATGAACAAAATGAAAATCCCAATAAAGAGGAACCAAACAGAGATAAGACAATTGAAATGATTCAGACTGATGAGAAGAAAGAAAAATAATTTTAAAAAAGTGAGCAAAGCCTAAGAGACCTTTGGGACACTGTCAAGCATACCCAAAATATACATTATGGGAGTTCCAGAAGGAGAAGAAAGAAAGAAAGAAAGGGGCAGAAGGAATATTCAAAGAAATACTGCAGGAAAACTTCTGAAATTTAATAAAAGACATGAATTTAAACATTCAAGAAGCTCAATAAACCACAAGCAGGATAAATAGAAGAGAACCATGCCCATGTACATTCTAGTCAAACTGTCAAATGCTAAGGACAAGGAAAGCTGCAAGAGAAAATCAATGCATATGTAAAAGGGAGGCCCAGTAACATTAGGTGCCAGTTTTTCATCAGAAATCATAAAGGCAAGAAGGCCATGGGACAATATATTTAAAGTGCTGAAATAAAACAATTGCGAACCAAGAATTTTATATCCATCGAGATAGTCTTTCAAAAATGAAGGAGTGATTAAGACATTCTCAGATAAACAAAAGTGAGGGAATTCATCACCACTAGACCTGCCCTACAAGCAGTGCTGAAGGGAGTTCTTCAGACTCCAATGAAAGGACTCTTGACAGTGGATTGAAGTGACTTAAAGAAATAAAGATCTCTAGTAAAGATAACCATATAGGAAATTGTAAACTCAAATATTTTTGTATTTTATTTTTTGTTAACTCCACTTTTTACGTCTTATGGGTTCTAAAATGCATAAAAACTAATGATAAATCTATGGTTTTGGACCTCAAATATATAAAGATATACTTTGTAACAAGTACAGCAAAGAAGGGAGGGACAGAGGGGTCCAGGACAGTGTTTGTTTATGCTATTAAAGTCAAGTTGGTATCAAATCAAATGTGACTGTTGTAGATTTATGATATTAAATTCCAGTAACCACAAAGAAAATATCTGAAAAGTATAAACGGAAATAAATGAGAAGGGACAGAAATGCTAAAATAAAAAAGCCAAATGTGAAAGTAGGTATTAATGGAAGAATCGAGGGGTGAAAAAGTATAAAGACCTTTTTTAAAAGACCAGATAGCAAATTGGAAGAAGAAAGGCATGCATTATCAGTAGTTGCTTTAAATATAAGTTGATTAAACTCTAAGTCAAAAGGCAGAGATTGGCAGAATGGATTAAAAAAAAAAGTATGATCAATTATATGCTGTTTACAACAGACTCGTCTTAAATTCAAAGACACAAATAGGTTAAAAGTGAAAGGTTGGAATAAAATGTACTGTGCAAATTGTAACCAACAGAGACCTAGGGTTGCTATACTAAGATCAGATGAAATAGACTTTAAGTCAAAAACTGTTATGAGGACAAAGAAGGTCACAATATTCTAATAAAGGAGTCAATTCAACAAGAGATATAACAATTATAAATATATATGCACCTAACAGCAGAGCCCAAAAATATATGCAACAAATATTGACAGTTTTCAAGGGAGAAGTAGACGGTTCTACCTTAATAGTGGGAGGCTTTAATACATCACATTGAATAAGGGATAGAGCATCTAGACAGATCAGTAATGAAATAGAAGACTTGCATGATACTATAAACCGACTAGACCAAACAGACATGTATAGAACACTTTACCCAACAGCAGCAGAATACAGTGTTTCTTTTTGGGGTGATGGAAAAGTTTGGTAATGGATGGTGGTCATCATACAATATTGTGAATGTAATTAATACAACTGAATTATATATTTTAAATATATAATATAGGGTAAGTTTTAAGTTTTATATATGTTACTAGAATAATTTTTTTTTTTAAATGTAGTACTGGAGAATACAAACAATGGTCCCTAATGTGTAATCTATGGAATCTCTGTTTGTCTGATGGTATGCAATTTCAGTTGGCTCCGGGGGTTGATAAGGAAGCATTTCTAATATGAGGTCTAGTGCATATGATAGAAAACAATGGAATGTGCTCACAATAGCAGGAACAAAACGCTCTTTCTAGAAACAGCAGATTGCAAGGATTATAGTAGCTCAGGTAAACTGCAGTCAGAGTTGTATCTTATTTTTCTCTGCCTCCTTCTTCGTAGATGTGCTCCTCAGAGGCAATTCAGTGGGACGCTACATATCTACATCTTGGGACTAGGAGTCAGGATTTTACATGCAGGCACATATGCTCCCTGTGCTAATTTGAGTACTGCACCAAATGGTGAAAAAGATTAAGGTGTGGGCTCAGAACATGTAGTGTTAGTCACAGCTGTATCAAAAACAGCATGGCTGAGAAAACAGCATTACAGGTTGCTGTGACTAAGTTTTCACTTTCCACAAATTAATACCATGTAATCTTTCCTTGCCTTTTGCTACTGAATTTTAACCGTGCCATGAGAAATAGCTGAAAAGACTGATCCCCACAGGAATATATTAGGTTGAGTAATTTTTCAGGTAACTCCTGTCCTTTTGATTTTGGGTTTAGAAGTCCCTGTGACCTTCTGGACCTAAGGATGTGTGACTGCTCTTTTGCTCATAATCAGCTTGAGGTCTTTGTTCAAGGGGTGTCCCCCATTTCTGCTTGATGCATGCTCAGTTAGTGTCACTGATGTGACTACCCCAGCATTTTTTTTAAACCATCATTTTTGAGTGTCATTTTTAATAAGTTATGCATCAGCACATACATAAAGGATTTTGCTTGCCTTCCTTGCTCGACCAGCCTATATGCACAAGCATGTCCATGTAATAATTAGAATTCTCTACTTATTCTCACCCAGTATCTTTTACTATGGTATTAAAATTACTTCACTGCAAGTTATCCAGCTTTCCCACAGGGCTTCTTTATTCGTCATCATTATTATGCCACTCACTGTTACATCAGTGCTTGAAAATGTTCTCAGGGAGTTTCTCCAGAAATTTGCAATAATTGGCAGAAATACTGGATCACAATCACTTGGGTACATCTGACTTCAGCAAAGATGAATATATCCTGGTCTATGTAGAAAGTATCTGGCATCTTTATTCCTCCATAGCACGAGAAGGTGGGCTTCCCAGCAGCAGAATCTTGTTTATGTCAGAGCTGCTATGTGGCAGTTGGTAGTGTGAATGGGAAATGTGTAAAGTGTTTTTAGGTTTCTGGAGGACGGGTAGCATATCAGTGCCAACTATTGTTGTTGTGAAGGAACCCAAGTCTAAATTGGTCTCTATGGTTGGATCGCTATGCTTAGTTTATTTAAAACATGGCATTTCGAGGGAATTAAAATAAGATTACACTGTGTCTTTGCCTTTTTTTCCCCTGAAGCAAACTGATTGTGTCTGTTTGCAAAAAAGATGAGCTGTAGCAGGGTGGTAAAGAGGCGTGTTTTTATTAATGCCTATTGTGGTAAGTTTTCTGTTGGTGTGATTTCTAATAAAAATAATTATCTACATTGATTTGTCAAGAAAGAATTGAGTGGGGACATTGTTTCAAAAGAAGAGAACAGCCTTGAGCAGTATGATTTATTTTTGGCATTAAAGCAGATGTTTCAAATTGAGTTTGTACAATCTAAGTTTGCTCGTCCAGTGGTTAGATGTCAAAATATATTCAGTAGAAAGCTGTCAATTTCTCAGTGACAGACCCACCCCAGATAGAATGTGTCATTTATTCTCTTGGGGCCACAATCATATTTGGCACTTGATATGTAGGAGGATGCTACCTGTACACCATTGGTTCTTAGGTAAGAGAGGATTGCTTTAGAGTAAGATAAATGACCTTACCAGACAATGAATTTATGGGACAAGAATGTAAATGTAGTGAGTAATCAGAGAGCATGTAAATAGCAGCAATGTAATGTTCAGAAAATTTGGCACTCAGTTTTCAAGATGTCTTTGCTGCCACAGGCAGTATGATAATCTTCCGTGGTCAGTTGTGATCTGAAGAAACCAAAGTCGTCTTTTGTCTAAGATAGGGGGTCCCTTATCTGGTGATCATGCTGGATTTATTTTTAGTGCTGCCTGGCAGTCTTTGCTGGTTCCCCAGGACTGACTTTGGTGTGCTTTCCTCCATTCTCCCATAGCTGTCTGTACTCTTTGATCACAGCATATGTTGCACTGAGGCATAATTTTTGAGTGTCTTTGCCTTTTTTTTCCATAAGCTACACCAGGGCAGGACCCAAGTCTTTCCCAGCATAGAGCAGAGGCGTGTACATACTAAATGCTGGGTGAGTGAAATATTGCAGTGTCACATGGTCCCCAGGGGTTGTCTCATGTATGCAGATGCTCTCAGGAGCCTCTGGATTTTTATCTGATTCCAATATCACCACTTTACCTGGTTCTTATTCAGATTTCCCTGTCTCTAAGCTTACGAGGTTGGACCAGACAGATAATCTTCAAGCCTGATCTAAATTTCAGTGATCTATTCATTTCTGTGCTGCAAAAATAACAGCTTATTTCATTGATCATTATTTCTAACTGATAACGTGTGTTCCCACAGGGAGCATGACTTCGGCAACTTCACCTATCATTTTAAAATGGGACCCCAAAAGTTTGGAAATCCGGACTTTAACAGTGGAGAGGCTGTTGGAGCCACTTGTTACACAGGTAAGAGGTTTTTGAAACACTTCGTTACCTTTATATGTTTCAACTGTAATGATATCTGACTCTCCAGAGAGCTGAGAAATCCTTAAAAGAGGATAAAGCATATCATATGCTGATTACTAAATACATTTTACTGCCTGAACTATGGACAACTTCATTGCCCTATAATATCTGAAGTGCCTTTTAAAAATCATACATATGATTTTTGAAATTAAGTTAATGAGATAATTGGAGAGAGGGGCCTTGATGAAGGGGGTCCTCATTTGCACTAATGAATCCAAAATCTAAATAAATCATTCCTCACTCACTTTCAAATGCTAATGAAGATGGGAAGAACCATATTGAATATTTAAAAGCAAAATATATTGATTGAATTATTTTTGCTTCAGTTTACAAAGCAGAATTCATCCTGTTGGAATGATGAGATGTTCTATTTTCATGTTGTCACTGTTGCCACGTTCTGCAAGATGACTTATCAACAGAAAAAGTATCCTCAGGAATTTTACATTTGAAAGTTAATTTTCAGTGTCTGGTGACACATTTTGTTTTGCTTTGTTAACTCTGAAATTCCTGGGATGTGAAGACTCGAGATGTTTTATGGTATATTTGTAGAGAATCATTAAACCAAATTGAGTACAGGCCCGTTGTATTTGATTCCTATGCAGTCATAACAAATTAGTACAAACTTAGCTGCATGAATCAACGCAAGTTTATTATCTTAGAGTTTTGGAGGTCGTAAGTCCTAAAATTAGGGTGTTGGCAGGGCTGTCTTCCTTCCATGGGCTTTAGTGGAGACTCCATTTCTAGAAGCTTCTAGAGGCCACCCGTGTCCTTGGCTTGAGACCTCTCTCCATTTTCAAAGCCAAAAGTCAGTCATCTTCAAATCTCTCTCCCTGACCTCCTCTTTCGTCTTCTCATCTCATCTCTGGCACTGACCTCTCTTGCTTCTCTTGATAAGGACCTTTGTGATTATCTTGGGCTGGCCCTGGTAATCCAGGATAATCTCCCCATCTCCATTAATATCTACAACCGAATCATATTTGTAAAGTCTCTTTCGCCATTTTATGTAACATATTCACAGTTTCAAGAGATTAGGACGTGGCACCATTGGGAAGCCATCATTCATCCTCCTGCAGTCTGCCCTCTGGACCCTAAAGATTCATGTCTATTCCATACACAAAATACACTAACCCCATTTCAAGATCCCCAAACACAACCCATTAGAGTATCAACACAAATTCAAAATCTCACTAAGTCTCAGCTCAAAAGTTCTAAATCATCTTTTATTAGGTACAGGGAGGCCCTGGCTATAATCTATCCTTGGGCAGAACGCTTCTCCATCATTCTACCTAAGAGACTAGACAGCAAGTCATCTGCTCCCAAAAAGCAGTGGTGGGACAGGCACAGGATAACAATCATGAATGTTCCAATTCCCAAAGGGACAAAATTGAAGGGGAAAAGGAGTCACATTTCGAGCAATTTAGAAAACCAAACAGGAGAACCCATTAGGTTTGTAGACCTGGGAATAATCCCCTGTGACTTGAGCTCTGCTTCTGGGCTGAGGGCTTTGTCCTCATAGTCATCACTGCTTCTCCATGAGGGGTAGCACATGTTTGCAGCTGAGTAGTCTTATCAACCTGTTTCCTGCCTATAGAATTTTAGGGGTCCAACAGTCTTCTTCATTCTAACTTTCTCTGTCCTTTTCAGTACAAACTGGCAGTGTTTCTGCTGCCGTAACACTCTCAAGAATCGTGTGGTTCTCCCACGTGTGTCTTGGGAGTTTATTCCATTAGACAAAAGGCTCCTCTCCAGTTCTTTCCCAAATAGTCCCATCTCCGCTTTTGTCTTCTACTCAAATGGTTGAGGAACCCATGAGTCACATGTGTATTCTCTTCAAATAGCCTTCAGTGTGGCTGATATTTCTGAGCTTTTTATCCTTCCAAGGCACTAGCAAAAGTGTTTTCTGTGCACACACTTGGATTTATATCCAGAGGACACTTTCCTGACAGTGAGTCTCTTAATTTTAGTCTTTTGTAATATGGATTGCCTGAGAATTTCCAAAATCATTGTCATGGATCCTTTTTGCGTAGCAGTTCTTCTCTTATTCTATCTCTTTCCTCTCATATTTTACTATAAACAGCAAAAAAAAAAAAAAGAAAAAAAAAATCAGACTACAACTTCAGGACTTTGCTTGCAAACATCTACTAAACATCTGATTTCATCGCTTATCATTCTGCTGCCCACTTGACTGAAGGACAAAATTCAGCTCAGTTTTCTGCCACCATGCTAACAAGGCCTCCCTTTCCTTGAGTTTCCAATAGCGTGATGTTTGGCCACTTGGATTGTCATCTGTAGACTGATCCACAGATTGTTATGAATCCTTAATAAGTGCAGAAATTGAGATTAAGCAGTTTGAAATTTTTATAGCAATTTGACAGAATGACTGTGGATTTCGAATCTGAAAATCAAAATTTGGACTTGTGTTTTTACATCTTTTCAGTGTTTTAATTATTCAGTTTTACTGTTTTTCAAAAGACCTGTAGTTTGTGAGAGATTGTAATACTGAAAATAGGGTCTTTCTTCACAGATAGCTGGAGAGGGACCTACTTAGGAGGTAATTTGGGGTGAGAACCATCTGGCCTGAAATGTACTTCTGCCAGACCAGTTAAAGTCTTAGAGACCTTCCCCTGGCCTCAGGTTCTCACTTTGGTGTACACATGGATATATTTAACCCTTTTCATTAGGTTTAAATGAAGCAAAATATTTAAAATATAATGCTTGATATAAAGCAAATGTTGAGTAAATAGAGTTTCCAGTTTTCTTTTTTTGCTTGCCATATATTCAGTTTTATACTAGTCATAAACTAATACTTCGTAAGTCAGTGAGAGGAATGCATGGGCTAACACAGTATTACAGTTTCACTACCTTTTATTTCTGAAAATTTCCATGTATTTGTATTTTGCTCTTGTACTTATCTAATAACTCATGGGTGATTTATCTTTTTTCCTAGTGTTCCTATCCTAATTTAGAAAAAAAATATGAAAATCTCAAAAACATGATTTTTAAGGGAGGTATCTTTTTATGATATATTTCCCTGTAAGATTATGCCTGTTCTAACATGTCTACTCCACCCCCCTTCCCTGGATTGAAGCGTTGATGAGGATGCTGATGGGACTGCTGACTCTGGGAGGGCATATCTACATAAAAGGAGAGATGATAAAATATCAGATGTAAATGCCATGATCAACATTTAAAGCAAACGGTGGAACTGAGAGAAAAAATAAACCAAGCTCCACACATCCAGCTTAGGGAATAGGAAAAAAAAACCAGCAATATGCAGAGACTCAATATACCTTAGTTCCTTGTAAAGATGGATGGGAGATGAAATAAAATCAGTAGTTAAGGAATTCAGAGTAAAATTCATTCACTGTCATAAGAACAATGACATTAGAAATTTACTGGTGATAAATATTTAACATAGCCAACAAAGTTTTACCTCATTTTCATAATGACATAAATGGGGGTACATGCTTATCTTACAATGTGGAATGGCAAGATTCCTTTTGGAGGAATTATAGAAATCATGTAAATTGCAAATGAGAAGGGATTCATCTTAAGAAATTTTGGTCCTTTGTAATGGTGCCTGAAATTTTTATGAATTCAAAAAAGTAAGGATTTTTAATGGGCTGTTTTATGTGATAATTAACTTTATTAGGAAACTAAAACATTTTGTTAGGAAACTTCAGTAGTAAACTGCAAAACTGTATTAGGAAATTAAGAAACATCCTTAACTCTTGAAATCAAAAGAAAATTACAAACTATATATGAGAAGATAAGAAAGGAGATCCCTACGTAATAAAATTTATAGTAAACAGTAAAAGCTGTGCTCAGTACAGAATTGTAGCTTGCAATGACTTTGTTATTAAACAAAAAAGATAAGATAAATTAAGTACTCATCTTAAGAAATTAGAAAAGGGATATCAAAAGAAATTAGAAAAACAGAATTTAATAACATTGAAAGCTGGCACCACTGAAATAGATTCCAAAAGTAAAAAGATTAAATAAATTCAAAATTGGATTCATCTTTCAAATGGCCAAAAAATCCCTCAAGACACTAATTATGGAAAATATAGAGAACAAGTATATATAAGATTATTAATGAGAAGCAGGCGTAACCCCAGAAACAAGAGAGATTAAAAGAAATATAATAGAATATTACATGGAAATCTATGCCAAAAGAAACATGAAAACCTAGAAGCAGATGAATTCCTAGAATAATTTAAATTACCAAATTTCATCTAAGAGGAAGTAGAAAATTGAAATAAGTTATAAGAAAGATTCAAAAGGTGTTTAAAGATCTTTTTCTGAAAAAAGCGTAAGCACATAAGGATGCACAGCTGAATATTATCAACATTCAAAGATCAGACAATTGTAATGCTATTTTAACTATTTCTAGCCACAGAAAAAAAGATGGAGATTTCCTCAGTCTTTTTGGAGGAACCATTATTTTAAAATAAAAAAATGCAAAGTACCTGGAGATACCTTAATATACCTTTAAAAAATGGACAAAGTTGTTTCTATCTCATTTCTCAACTTAAATAAAAAAAAAAAAAACTACTGAAAATATTAGTAAATAGCACTCAGCAGCATACTAAAAATCAGTATGGCTATAGATATAGATACAGATACGAATTTAGATATAGGTATAGATGATATATCATCAAATAGGATATTTTTACAGGCCTTTAATGATGATTTATTATCAGAAAACAAAAATAATTTGGTGTAGCAACAAATCATAACCTAGATGCCGTGGTTTGAATGTATTATGCCCCCCGGAAAAAGCCATATTCTTTGATGCAGTCTTGTGGGACAGACGTTTTGGTGCTGATTAGATTTGCATGGAAATGTGCCCCACCCAACTGTAGGTGATAACTCTGATGAAATATTTCCATGGAGGCGTGACCCCGCCCATTCAGGGTGGGCCTTGATCAGTGGAGCCACATAAATGAGCTGACGGGCAGAGGGAACTCAGTGCAGCTGTGAGTGACATTTTGAAGAGGACAAGCCAAGAGGGACACTTTGAAGAATGCACAGGAACTGAGAGAGTTGCTGCAGATGATGGGACAGTTTGAAGACAGCCATCAAAAGCAGACTTTTGCATCGGAGAAGCTGAGAGAGGAAAAACGCCCCAAGAGCAACTAAGAGTGACATTTTTGAGGAACTGTGGCCTAGAGAGGAACGTCCTGGGAGAAAGCCATTTTGAAACCAGAACTTTGGAGCAGACGCCAGCCACATGCCTTCCCAGCTAACAGAGGTTTTCTGGACACCATTGGCCATGCTCCAGGGAAGGTACCTGATTGCTGATGTGTTACCTTGGACACTTTATGGCCTTAAGACTGTAACTGTGTAACCAAATAAACCCCCTTTATAAAAGCCAGTCCATTTCTGGTGTTTTGCATTCCGGCAGCATTAGCAAACTAGAACAGATACTAAAAAGCTATTTGATAGAGTTTTGCAATTATTTCAAATTAAAATTCTAAATAGTCATAGAAGCGTATTAGTCAGGGCTCTCCAGAAAAACAGAACTGATAGGATATGTATATCTATGTCCATATCTATATCTATATCTATATCTATATCTATGTCTATATCTACACCTATGTCTGTATCTAATGTTTATATGTATTTATCTATATCTAGGTATATCTATATCTATCATCTATATCTATAGATATATCTAGGGAGGAATTTATTACAGGAATTGGCTCATGCAACTGCGGGGATTGGCAAGTCCAAAATCTGTAGGGCAGGTTGTTAAGTTGGAAACTCCAATGAAGATGAAGTTGAATTCTCCAGGAGAAACTGGCTACCTTAAGTAGAGGCAGGAATAGTTCTTTCTGAGTTCTGAAATCCTCATTTCTACCTTTTAAGATCTCCAGCTGATTGGCTGAAGAAACTCCCTCACTGCTGAGGGCAATTTCCTTTGTTGATGGTTGATGAAATCAGCTGTAGATGCAGTCAACTGACTATATATGCAAATTCATCTCCAAAGTAATAACCAGGCCAAAACTCTTTGACCAAATACCTAGACACCATAAGCTAGCCAAGTTGACATATGAAATTAACCATCACAAGGAGGAAACTTAAGAATGCACCATGTAAACTTAGGAATAGGACAGATAAAATCTCTTTTTTGTGTGTGATATGATTGTATACCATTAAAGTTAATATGAGTATGGGGTTGTGTGGTCAGGATAAGATTAATATATACACATTGCTAGATTTCTTCTATTCTGAGCTGCTAGAAACACAAAAGCATTCTCTTTATACATGCAAAAAATTTATAGGGTGAATTATTTGTCCTATAGGTACATTAATTTTGTAGTCTTGCTTTTTTGACAGTTTTGTAATTTTGAAACAGGGTGGCTTGAGTGTGAATCTAACATTCATGTTGGTGCTTTGAGTAAACTTAACCTCTGCTCAGATATCAAATATGGATAATAATAATTTGTATCTCACAAGAATATTGAAAGGTTAAATGAGATGATGCTTTACAGTGATTAGTGAATGTCATCCATTGTGTTGATAGTAACAAAGTTTGCTCTTTATACCTAAATAAAAATAAATAAGTGGCTTTCATGTATTAGAATATAGGTGTCACGAATAACATAAGGATTCATCTGAGTATATTTTAGAGAAAAAATTTCCTGCAAATTCAGAAGAAGAATGGTTTACTAACTAAACCATTTAAATAACTAAAGCAGAGACTTCTGAAGTAACTGGGAATTCAGCTATTACTTTTCAGTAAGCTAATTAAGCATATGCCATCAAAATAGGAGAGAATGGAATTTGCTCTAAGTTTTTTCTTTCTTTATTTAGAAAGATGCAACTTTAGAAATAAGACTTATCATCTGATGAAAAATGTCGTTAGTATTTGATGTGCTGTTCTAAATTGTCCTGATGTGAAGGGACAACCTAAGAGGGACTCTCTAATCACTTCCAATATTATTTTGAGTAACTTTGGGAGCCCTGTGGTTAGACTCTGGTGTATTCTATAGTTGGATCATTTTAAATTTTACTCAATAATTAATAATTATCTCAAATGGTAAATAATTAAAACTTTCTATACTTAAAAATATTGTTCGAAAATTTTAAAAAATTAACTGTATGCTTATTTTTAAAATAATTGATTTTCTCCCCCTTTCTATACTAATTCTTTATTTAAAAAATCACCTTTGTGTGACACACAGTAATAGTTAATTCCCTTGATGCATTTAAAATCAGGGAATCAGGGCATCTAGAGATGAAAGTGATTTCAGAAATAATTTAGGACAATACTTTTATTTGAGGGATGAGGAACCTGATGCTCAGAGAAATGAGGTAGCTTCTGAGAATTGTGTGAGTGCCTTTTGTCACTATAACATGCGCTTTCTTATACAATTTACAAAATAGAGTATTTTATGGATGAATTAACCAAAGAAATCAAATGGTAAATTGAGAGAGCATTGTACCTTATTTTGGGTTGTCCAAAGAATATCATTATTGAGGACCACCTCAATTTATAATGCATTCATGAGATTCAGAGATTGATACATTTGGGTGATTTCCATAGTGACACTGTTAAACTAACCTGTTCATGCATCTTTGCTGAAGGATAGAAGTGTGAAAAGTGAAGAATGTTCTTAAAGCAAATGGTGTGAATTCCATTAGCTCTATTTAATTCTTTGACTAACTATATGTATAATGTGGTTGAGCTGTTTTCAATTTTTTCCTTCATTTTTATTTGCTTTCTTAATTATTTTTATACTAATTCCCATTTTGATTTTTGGAAGATATTTTTCTTATTGCCTGGAAAAATGTTTCAGTATATTCATCTTTAATAGAAGATTTTATGCATGAATGAATTACCTAAAATACTATAATATTTAAGCCTCTGAATCTCTACTTGTTAAAAAGGGAAAGAATAAATGTATATTAATAACAAGCTTTGAAAATACAGGTTGTGAAATAAGAATTTACCTTTATCATATATATTCATATTTAATTGAAGACTATAAAGTATTTCTACTGTTTTTAAAATATGGATTCATTCCCTACAGATTAAGATTAAGGTTATGTTTTTGAAAGTAGGTGCATGTACCTAAAGTAATTAATATTTTTGGAAGTACTTCTTTGAATTGAGGTCATATGGTAGACTACTCGGCAGTTACTATTTGCCACTTCTGAAAAAGGAGTCTAATCGACTAGTATATGGTCTGGAATTAGATTAATTTCTGTTTGGGGATTATGCTTAAAGTGTTGATGTCTGCTACCAGATGGGATTGATGCTCTTTCTGATATATGGCCAGCTGTTTTGGCCCTGTTTTGAAGCTTGAGTAACATGGAACCCTTTAAAGAGGGGAAAAAAAAATCCTTCCCAAATCCCAGAGCATGATTATAGTGGCACAGATGTGGAATCATGTATACACATTTGTTTATAAATAAGGAAACCTACAAAATAAGTATGAAAAATTACAAAATAAAAAAATGGAAATTAACATTAGTGTGATGAATGATGTTCCTCTGCAGAAATTAAAATCATTACATGAGAGACACACCCTACTTGTGCTATGTCAATCCCCTCCCACCTTTCATGCCCAACTACTGCAAATCACAGCGACTCAGGGCCCTGTGGCATCATTTTGCCTTCACTTGCCATAAATACACTCACGGTTAGCATTGCAGCGTCTGCCTCTGTTTCCTTCTCCTCAGCCAAAGAAAACTAAAGTTATGTTGCGAAAGATTATTATGACTCCAGAAGACAAGCTAACTGTGTTAACAGTGATGACACAGACTAACCTGGCCTCCATCAAAATATTTATTTTCAATAATTTGTAGCATAAATACAGTGATTATTTATCAATTCCAACAAAAGAAATCCCATTTAGTTGAAGGTAAAATGAAAGAGAAATAGTAGGCACTGTGAAATGAGTGCCCCTATACAACCTGAACTTGTTAATTTCTTATTCTTAATGAAAAAGGAGATAGTTGGAGTTTTTCCCCCCACACTTTACTGGGGCCCAGCTCACCTATCCTGGTTCTCTATCATGTGATGTTTGGGGCTTCACCCATATGGGTGGTTCAAGCCACTGAATTAACTGCTCTGTGTTGCTTTCATTAGAATCCTATAGCCCCTCTTCACTACTGTGGAATTGGCCACAGATAACTTAGAGCCTTTGAAGAGAAAAGGGGGACGAGGCCCTAAACTATTTCTTGAGTGTCTGGTGCCACACTCGGAAGTTCTCAGTAGTTCCTGTTTACTCCTTTCATCAACCGTGTCTGTCCATTTTACAGATGATAAAAGAGAGACTTAGATTATGTACTAAATGATCTAATGTGAGTTTTGCAGACTGTATATGGGAAGCTACTATGGGAAACATGGGCTGAAAATACTGAAACGGTACGTTGCTAGTTCATCAACCACAAAGAATGTATAGAGTATAAAAGGAAGAGAGGAAAGGAATAAATTGGAGGTGGGGGGAAAGGGGTGAGAACTACCAACATTAAACAGGCATAGAAAGGGGGGCAAAAAGGAGAGGATAGAACTTATTCATACAGTAAGAATTTGGTACCTTTTATTTTTTTTTGCATCAACCAAGTTTTATCCGTAAAGGATGTTTGCCAACATGCCAACATGGCCTGAGCAAATTCCTTAACATTCAAATTATACTAAAAACTCATTTTCTCTGTTAAATGGTTCATACATATGAATATCCGGACATAGCAGTAACTTTCTTCTTTGTTTAGGTTTAGCAATAAACTCAAGCCTTAAAAGTAATTTCCCTCTTGTATTTTTCATGTCAGTGAGTCATTAGCAACTAACTATTTTAAATGGAAGAATGAAATTTAAAACTAAATTTAAAAAATGAAAGTAACATCAGAGAAGAAGAATAATTTTTTATGTGCTAATTTAAACAGGACAGTTAAGGAAATCTTATGCATGCTAATTAAAAAATTTTAAGGGAGAAATTGCAGGAGGTTAGGCCAACAAAGTTGCTCATAATATTTTGGTCAATATAGGAACATCTGAGCTGGAGACCGAAAAAATCCATTACACTGAGCGTGAGAATTCCTGTGAATTGACAGAGTTGCATTGACTCGGAAAGCCCTCAGCTAGCAAACTAATTGAGATTAAAGGATTGGGGCATGTCAGTACACCTGCTTTTCCGGTTCTTGTCATTTGATTGCAAATGCGAAAGATGTTTTGTTTTCACATAATTAGGAAGCAGAGAAGGCCAGCAACACAAGTTATAACCAACTATTTTTTTTTCATTCAGAAAACGACAACACTCAGGCTTTCCTTTAACGTGGATGACTTGCCAATAGTGGCGACATTGCTGTGTCTTGTTTCTCCGCCTGGGTTTGGAATGTTTGTGGTTTTATGGCTTGGACTTGGGCTCCATCTTTTCTTTCTCTACCCATAGGCTTAAGTATCATTGATAAAGTGGCAACACTCGAACAGTATACCATCCGTCCACGCCTTTCACCGAGCCCTCTTCTCATACCCAAGCATTCTCCTTGGTTCCTTTTTTTCCCCCAGAACTGCCCACCTCTCCCAACTCTGCAACTAAACTGGTTCCAAACTCAAGTGACTTCTCTCACTGTGACCAATGCACTCACCCCCTAAATAATCCCCCATCCCTCTCCTCCTCACTTCCTGTATGTTCTCTGCACAGCAGCAAGAGTGGTCATTTAAAACAATGTGTAGTTTCATTTTACAATTTCCCTGTGTATGACTCTACAGTTGCTGTATTTTAGGATAAAATTAAAACTCCTAACATGTCCTGATTTATCTCCTGCCTCTGTCAATGTAGTCTTGTTGGCGCTTCAGTCACCATGCCCCAGCACAGAACCCCTTCAGTTTCTTGGAGACAAGTTCTCTCTTGCCTCTGGACTTCGGCACATGCTGTTCCCTCTTAAAGGGATGATGATGCTCTTTTCTGCCAAGACTGGGCCCCTCACATCTTTCACTTCCCGTCTTATCATTCCCCTAGGGTCCCAGAGGCCTTTTGTGAGCACTTTTTAAAATTATATGCCTCCCACCCAAATTCACTATGCTTTATCCTTTTCTTTCTTTCAGAGCGCTTATCAGAATTTGTAATTGTCTTATGTTTGTTTGTATTTTGTCTGTTTCCTCCTTTGAGTGAAAAGCTCTATGAAGCAAGGAATGAAATCATTCTTGTTCACACATTTATCCCTAGTATGTTGGACACAGAAAGTGTTTGATAAATATTTACTGAATGATTGAATAAGCCTTAAAAATGCAGTTTGTACATTTTCTTTTTGCCTTCTTCATTCCCCTCAAATTAGTTAGTAGTAAAAAGTAATTATCTGTTGCAATTGTTTGTTTTATGAAGATGTTGGCAATTATAATTATTGCTTGTTGTTATGGGATTTCAAGGGTGAAAATATTCATTAGGTTTTTAAGAGTGTGTATCAAATCAATGTGTTAATAACTAGTGACCAAACTAAGTAACATTGTTTTGTTTTCATGGGTTGACATCTGTAATATTTTATCTTTGTAATAAAAGACAGTATATATATATTGTCAGCATTTTGCATGTATATATATGTATAAGCATATGTACACATAGAGAAGATTAGCAAGGCTTTCACATTGCCTTTAAATAGTCTTTCTGTTTTCTTTAGTAAAATAATTTTGCTTGACCTTGTGTTCAATGAAACACTTCTTCTCAATTACTAATGTTCAGAGGCAATTATGGGCCTTAAATAATGTCGAGCAAAATGATCTTCATTAAAGTTTCTCAAAAAATAATGCACTTCCTGTCATTCACACTGGAGTTGGGATATATTAGTGTGTGCATGGCTCTTACAGCTTTTTGTACCACTTAGTTGACTATCAAAAGAAGCCCCTTTATTGCCTCCTGGTTAGGATTGCCAGATTTAGCAAAAAAAAAAAAAAAAAAAGCAGGACCGCCAGTGAAATTTGAATTTCACATTTAACTGGACATCCTGTATTTTAAATGACAGTCCTACTCATTGTGAATACCTTTTTGGTTAGGCTTTTGTGGAGAAGATGTCAGTGTTCTTGTTTTCAGAACTATGAAGCTCTGGGGAGTAAGGGAAGTGGGCAGCTGGGAATAAAGGATGGAAATATATATGATGGGCAGTATGTTAAATGTTTTACTGCTGTGTTTTAGTTTCTTTGTTTCTAAAGCAAATACCATGCAATGGGTCGGCTTAGACAATGGGAACTTATTAGCTCACGGTTTTGAGTCTAGGAGAAGTCCAAATCAGAGTGTCATCAGGTTGATACTTTCTTCCTGAAAACTGGTTGTCTGAGACTGGCTGCCAGTGACCCGTGGTCCTTGGCTCCTTGGTCAGTGCATATGGCGGCCTCTTCTGGCTTCTTGCCTCTCTTCTGGATTACATTGACTTTCAGTATCTGGGTGCTCCCTCTGGGTTTTGTGTCTGACTTTCACTCTGTTTAAACAGGACTTCAGTAATCCAAATTCATTTGGGACACAGTTTAACTGAAGAAATACCTTGAAGAGATCTTATTTACAATGGGTCCATACCCACAGGAATGGATTTTTATATTTAAGGACATGCTCTTCTGGTGTATGTACTCCAAACAACCATGCTTTGTAGGCTTTTCATACAAGTAAATTATAGAGATAATAGGGTATATTAGTATGAGCAGTCATTAGTGTTTTCCCTCCTTCCAGGGAGACAGTGCTGCATTTTTCGGTTTGGGGTTAAGGATTCTAAGTGAGCCCTAAGAATCTTAAACATCCATTTGTATTTAACAGAATTTTTCAGAAACTTCTTTTTAGGGCTGATGCACAGCTTCCTTCTATTTGCACAGTTCTTTCTTTTGGAGTTTCTGAGGAGAGGTAATGCAACTTGTTACTTCAGATAATTGTCTTTCACTAAAAGGGAATGTGATTTTATTTTGGTTACCTTTGGCACGTGTTTAATCTTGGACTAATCCCTGTGCCAACTCTTGGAGCTCTGGGCTATTTTTTCTAGTGCTCATTTGGAATTTTTTATGAAATACAACTTGTTTTGATTTAGGTCAATTAAGCTAGAAGGTTTTTTGACCATAGAAAGAGGTGATGAATTGCAGGTACAAATCCAAAACCCTTGAGGATCACACATGTCTCTATTTACCTCCATAAATACAAAAAGGCAAGAATGTCCTTAAAATCTGTTTCAGGTCTGAGGTTAGAATTGATTTAACAGCTAATTTGTAAATTCTGGATAATATCTAATTTAGTATCTCAAGAGATTATGTTAGCAATATAGGAAAGAATCATCAGCAATTAGCCATACTGTACTTCCAGAGCAGTTTTTGACTATTGCACTTAAGAAAGTTAAAATTCCTTTCCAAGACGTGTCCCCATTAACCTTTCTTTTTGCTGATCTCCTGCCACTCCTGCCTCGATTTCCGCCGTCAACCCAGAAGGACCTTCTTTCAATTCCTAGAACTCTGTGATCTCTTATTTCAATTGTGTCTGGCAAATTCTCTCCTTTTTTCCTTCCTTTACACTGGCTCGTACATGTGCATTCTTCAGCTTTGATCTCAGATGCCTCCTGCTTAAGGAAGCTTTTCTGACACCTACAAAACTAGGCTTTGTTTCTCTGTGTTCCCAGAGAATCCTGCACTTTCCCTATCGTGTTTCTTACCACAGTATTATAATTCCTGTGTGTGTGTCTGTGTGTCTGTGTGTTTGTGTCTGTGTTTATGTGTGTTTTCATATGCAGGCATGCTTGTATGTGTCTTCTTTGTTATCCATTTGACCATACATTCCATTTTCTGTACAGCCTTGTCTTGTCTTGACATGACATGTAATAGTTTCTTAGTAAATTTTCTGTTGAAGGAATAAACAAAAGATGATTTCTTTTTGACACAGTAAGTGCCCTCCTCTGAGAACTGGGACTCTTTTCTGCCTCTCTTTTTCTCCAGATCTCTCTTTGGTTAGGCAAGACTCCAAATTCAGCAGAGCTAAGATTCAGTTTTCTGGAGCAACTCAGTTGTAATTATTTATTAGGTTATACCATCCTTTTAAAGTATGTATTTTTAAAATGGGCTTGGGAGAATGTTCTGTTTATTGGTCAGTCTTTTTACTAGTAATTTTGAACTTTATCATCCCCAGAGTATTGATAGTCATTATCATTATAATGTGGGATTAGACAAATGAAAGTTAAAAAGATGCTTGACTTTTAAAAAGATTTCCTGCAACATGTTAGTTAACTTTAAAAATGACAAATGGAGTATAAATTACTTGGATATGATGTTATTACAAAATATAGCTATTATTGTAAATGTACTATGGAACCCTGTGGTAATGGCTGTGATGGCAATTTCATTCTAAAGTGCAGTTTTTAATGGCTTATTTAACACAAACTCCCAATTTACAATGTTGACTGAAACTTCTCAAGCTTGTTTTCATCCCCAAAGAGAATTTTATAAAGAGTTGAAACAAAAATCCCTTTATCTGACTTATTGAAGCATGGTAAAATGATTTTTTCCAAAACTATTAAAAATTTCAGAGTGTTTTGGAGGCTTCTACATTTTTAAGTGTTTTCCAAACTTTTTCCTTCACATAAGCATCTTTCCCAGAAAGGACAGACCCTGATGTTAATAGAGTATTCAGAATTTTTCAATAGTCAAACATTACAGAAGATTGCAATTTTAATTGTACAAAATGGTATCTTACTGGTAGACTGGGAATGAAAGGATGGCAGATTTAGTTTATTTATTTAGAAAACTATTCTACATCAGTAGGTAGGTAGTGTATGAATAGTAGAAGTAATGACTGATTTTAATTCCATGGGTTTATTTTTGGTCCTCTCTATGCATTTTGTGTCTTCATTTTATTCATCATCAGCTCCCCACTGCTCTTTTGGATACCCATAAACCATGAACCTGTTTGTTGTAGATTGTATGTGCTTACTGGAATTGTCCTTACTATCCAAATGTCATAGATGATTAACCACACAATTAGGGGATACGTGTTAACATGGGAGATTTTCAGATGTTCCTTCAAGATTTTTTACATCAAGACTGAGCTAGGTAGCAAGGTGGCCATCTACTGTAAATACCAGGGTCAGGCTGGAGAGGAGTAATATCAGGTATAAGAAATGAGTAGTAACAGAATAAGCAAAAGAATTTGTGAAGAGTGCCTCTGAATGGGTTGAATGCTGTGGCAGTGACCAGTGAGCTGTTTGCCACACCTGTTTCCTCTTCTTTCTGGGCTCAGAGCTTGACCACTTTCCCTGGCTGCACTTGTAGGTAGGTGAGTACGTGAACTGTGAGTAGGAAAGCTGATGCATGTCCAAGACTGGCCCTTTAAGGCTGCCCGTTTGTCTTCAAGGTCTTCTTTATTCCCAAGGCTTGATGCAGATGAGTACAGTGACATTGGACAATACATGCTGAAGCTGGGGGACCCAGAAGATGTAAGGAACCTGGAACCCTGAATCACCACTCGGAATATCTACTCCAAACTTTGGGCTTGTATTTAGAAAAAGAAAGGACTTTCATTTTGGTCATTTTGTCACACTTATGTTGTGTTAAGCCACTGAAATTTGGAGTATTTATGTTATAGCAGCCAGCATTACTTACCCTAACTTCTATAGTACAATCACATGGGCCAGCATAACAGCCTCTTAGATAAAGCAGAAAATTATTTCTCGCTTCTAAAAGTTCGAAGTGTAAATAGTCCAAGGGTTGGTGGTTCTGAGTCACAGGATAGCCTGGGATCCAGGAATCTGCCAATGTTTCTCCAACATCTTGCCATCCACCATTCCCTTTGATTTTCCCTCATTTCCTGGTAAAGAATGCTCATTATTACAATATCCATATCTCATTTACTGAACTATGTAAAAGGAAATATCAGATATGTCCTTTTCTTTTGGGGGTAAAGTCAGGATATTTAACATATCCCTTCCACTCATATGTCTTTAGTGAGAACATAGGTCACATAGCCACACACAGTTGCAAGAGAGACATACACTTGGTGGCTCTATTTCTAAAAGGAAGAAGGGCAGAATGGATAGTGTGGGACTATTAGCAAGTTCCACTGCATGTGCTCTTGAAATGAGTTCTGGTGTTTATCTGAGGACACACCACCTCTAGGCTGATGGGCTTTGCTACTTTGGCCATTGAAGCAAAAAGCACATTCCAGCAGTCAGCATCCTTCATTACCTGGATTCACTTCCTGACTGTTCAGTTTAGCTCCTGGTCCCCGTGTAGAGATTGTCAGTGACCCAGCTGTGGCTGCTCATTGAAAGCAAATACCACCACCAAGTTTAGAACCCTTTCTCAAAACATGTGGGAAGAAGACTGATTTGCCCCTCACCAGAAACATACTTACCATAAACATATATTGTGGTTTCTCTCCATATGTTCAGGTGTCTTCTGAAATTAAGCTGAAGCTGTTTTGAGGATGAGAATTGTCTTTTGAGGGTGAGATCTAAGGACAGGTTTGACTTGTTTCTGTTGAGATTATTTATTAATTTCATATAATTCATAACCGTAAAAGTCAGGGGAATGCAAAATTGAAATTTCTCAGGATGAAAGCTCTTTTTGTACTTTGGTTCCCTTAGATTCAGGCTTCCTGAGTTTGAATGAGAAATGGATGGTTCATTTAATTCTTTCATTCTACAGATATTTCTAAAGGATACAAAGATTATAAAATGATCACTAGCTTAAGGCTGGTAAAAAGGAAAGTCCATGGGAGCATGGAGATGGGAAGTGCACATTTATTCAGGGCCTGGATTTGATCTCTCTTATCCTGTATTCTCTGATATTTTCTTGTATTCTCTTTTGGAGCAGAACTCATTTTCTTTTATTACAGTTTAGACTGCTCTTTTAGATATTTTCTCCTTGCATTACATACTGGTGAATTGGAATTATATCTTCAATTTTTTACAAAGCACCTGTTACTAAAGTCTGTGTGGTTACTGTTCCTATACTTTGTTCATGCCAATCCGCGTTTGCTTCTCCATTTTGTTTGCTGTTCTTCTCTGCCACATGTCTCATAACTCAGTGCATTTTAGAACCCTATGTGCGGAAATAGATTCTTAACCACAGCCTGGATCCAAGTGTCCAATGCTGCTCCAACTTTCCTAATGCACAAGACTCCCGTCCCATTACAGTCAGTCTTTAAATGACCATGGGGAGATGCTAGAGTTCAGTGAGTCTGTTGATGGTAGTTATTTATGAAACATAGTTGTATAGATAAGATGATCAACCGTGTACAAGGCGTGGTCCAGCGAGGGCACAGGGATTTCCAGGACGTACCTTTTAGATACTTTATGTATCAGAACATTTTGGTCTGAGTTTTGACTCTGCTAATAGACATGTGACTTTTCGGAAATTACACAATTCTTTGTATAAAATTAAGCTATTAGAATCTATTTTTCCTGTACTTCCTTCCCATATGAGGCAAATTGATTCCCTTAAAATGTCCCAGATCTAAACCACCATAAATGTGTGTGGCTCAAGAAACCCTGTCAACTCTGTTGTAGGAATTTTCTAGAATGTGTTGGCATGGCAAGCTCCGTAATTAACCCCATACTTCTGAACTCTCTTAAGTTTCCTACTTCTACATCTCTCCTATGTCTCTGGATTCCAATTAAGGAAATTCACTTATCAAGACTCTGTTACCAATGCTGACTACAAATATGTCATCCTCCTTCCTGGGTGCCACTAATACTTTCCTGAGATACCTGGGTTGTGTCTCTGTTCAGTCTGGGTTGCAGTGGAGATTCCAGATCTTCAATTCTGTGATTCTGACCCATAATTAGAACTTTAAGCAATGCAATAATTCCATGGATTACTGAGGTGCAAAAAACAAGTAGGAGCAGCCTGCCATGAGGTAATCAGAAACAGGACATCCAGGTATCATGTGGTCAAAGAGAGAAGGAGCCACTAGCATGAGCTTAGTTACCAAGATTCCCCTAAAATTGCAGGTTTGGCAATTCACAGAGCAAAAAGGACACACATGGCTCCGTATTTTCAGTTTCCCTCAGACTTATAGAAAATGATCCTCAAGACCATCATTTCTATTGATGAAAAGAAAAAAAGGTGGAATAATCAGTTTCACTGATTATTTCAAATAGGCCTCTGAGAGAAGAAATGAAGATTAAAGTGAGAACAAGTACAGTGGTTGGGATTTAAACCTTGTTAGGGGACATTAGAGCATATGAAAGAAACAAAAAATAAATAAATTTTCTAATAAAGAATAAGTAAAAGAAGTGAAGAAAGTTCTTGGAAAATTTGCAGAGAACTGTTAGTATTAGAAACATGCAGGAGGTAAAATTGTAAATGATAGTAATTTGTGGAAACTTGGAAGATGGTGATGTCCCAAATTACAAATGGGCACTGAAAAGGGAAAATGGAAAAGGCAACTAAGTTTTAGCTAGATAGAAATATATTTTACTTGTCTATGTTGCATGAGGCCTTGGTACTGGGAATTAATTCTAAAAATTATGCACTTGAGTGATGCCCTGCTTACAACAGGAGCCTTTTGTGATGACACTGGTTTTGTTTATCACTTTTTAGGTGGAGAGAGGGCTGGGGAATGAGAATACAATATTTCTGATGTTAGAAATCTTGCACTGAGAAGGCTTTCTACCAAAGCCAAACTGCCAAAGAAACCATTCTTTCTTTCCACCTGAACATTGAGTCATCTCCAGAATTGTTTACCAGTGTAGTTTGCTTCTCTAAACTCTATAAATTCAGTTTCTATATGTGTGGTGCTTTTACTCTAATGATTAAGCAATACCACCAGGGTTAAAGTGTGCAAAGCTATATCTATTCTAATATTAGTAAAGTTCTTTGGGTTGACTGTAACAGAATACCCGAATGGAGGTGGCTTACATAGTAAGGTTTTCTTTTGCCCACAAACCTGGGTTGGTTCATAGCTGAGAAGGGCCAGGGCTCAGAGTCACATTTCCATAGTTTTCTTGGTCTAATCCTCATGGTCACAGAATGGCTGCCACTAAAACATGATGCTCTCCTACACAAACCAAAAGAGCAGATGGGAAAGGCCAAGACTTGAGCTTGCAATCTCTCTCTTTAAAAAAAAAATAAAAAAAATATTGAGGATAAAAAAATAATATATACAATTATATATATTTTTATATTTGTGCATTTTTATATATGTATAGCACAAAATTTCTCATTTTAAGTGTATCATTTGGTGGAATTAATTATACTCTCAATGTCATGCTAAACCTTAAAGCAGGGTTCTTGAAATGTAAATGAAATTACTTAGACAACCACTGTTCTAGTTTGCTCATGCCGCTGTAATGCAAAACACCAGAGATGGATTGGCTTTTATGAAAGGGAGTTTATTTGGTTACACAGTTACAGTCTGAAGGCCATAAAGTGTCCAAGGTAACGCATCAGCAATTGGGTACCTTCACTGGAGGATGGCCAATAGTGTCCGGAAAACCTCTGTTAGCTGGGAAGGCACGTGGCTGGTGTCTGCTCCAAAGTTCTGGCTTCAAAATGGCTTTCTCCCAGGATGTTCCTTTCTAGGCTGCAGTTCATCAAAAATGTCACTCTTAGTTGTACTTGGGGTATTTGTCCTCTCTTAGCTTCTCCGGAGCAAGAATCTGCTTTCAACAGTCATTTTCAAACTCTCTCGTCTGCAGCTCCTGTGCTTTCTTCAAAGTGTCTCTCTTGGCTATAGCAAGCTCTCTCCTTCTGTCTGAGCTTATACAGTGCTCTAGTAAACTAATCAAGGCCCATGCTGAATGGGTGGGGCCACACCTCCATGGAAATTATCCAGAGTTATCACCCACAGTTGGGTGGGGCACATTTCCATGGAAACAACCTAATCCTAACTTTCCAACTTAATCCCCACTAATTTGTTTGCCCCACAAGATTGCATCAAAGAATATGGCTTTTTCTGGGGGACATAATACATTCAAACTGGCACAAACACTAAATCAACTTTGGCTGGATTTAATATAAGGATTTCTCTAGAGGATAAGGTAACCATCTGTTGTAAATTGGTGATTTACACAACAGAGTATTGCAAAGTGTCCTACCCACAGTGGCAGCCTTGGTGTTTTAGAGTAGTCCCTCTAGGGCCTGTGTAAATATTTGGGCTGTTTGTGTGCTTGTGGGAAATCACGAAGGCAAGAACTTTTGAGGTTTATTTTCAAGTTTTTTTTTTTTTCTAGAGTGTCTTTGTATTCATGCTCAGAGGACTAGATGCGATTTATATTTCAAATGAATTTCCAGTGGTTTACCATTTCCTAGAGCACTCTACCGTGTATTTGAAGTTCCTTTTAAAAAGCACTACTCCAATTTAAACTCATTTTAAGCTTGTTGAATTGTTTGTTTTTTTAAAATAAATGAGAGTCTTTATACCTAATGCATTCTGGCATGAATGGGTTAAGTTCAATATATATATAGAAGTTTGTTATATATTGAACTTCTATATATCTAGAAGCTCTATTACATTGAGAATGTAAACTATATATATATAAGTTCAACATATATATATATATATATACACACACACACAGAAGGTATACAAAGAGTAAATTCTGAAAATGGAATTTCAGTTCACCATTCATGTCATGCTATTCTATAACATGAAAATGAATTGCACTCTTGAATGCTGATAGCAAATTCCTTTATTACTGGCCATTTCATGTAGAAACACAATCAATCTTAGCATACTGAGTGGTTAGTAGATGTTGAGTTATTTGCAGAAGACGTATATTAATGTATTCAGGTTTGTGCAGCAAATTAAGCACATTGCTGAAAACCACAAAAAGATGATTAAACTTTAATGCATTGTTTGTAATATTTTAATTAGCCATGCATTATTTGGCTGTCCGATACCAACTAAAATTCCTAACACTATAAACTTGAACATCTTTCTCTTTTCTGTCATTTTGGAAAATCATGGAATTTCTGTCCCTCCTTAATTTCTAACCAGGTAGACTTTTAATAGTTGAGTGTTTTAAGACATTTGGAATGAGTGCATTAGCTAATTCATTTCCCTCACATGTTTTAAAACTCTCTGCTGGTTTTTAAAATGCTTCCCACATTTGCCTTTTCCATTTATGCATCTCCATCAGTGAATAATGGCATCAAATTTCTCATGAACGTTCAGTGTGGCTTTGAATCCAGTTCCTAGGGAATGAGAACCAGCTCCTTGAATATTCCTTTTTTTTCTCAAGATAGTGCTCCACGTACATTTTTTAAGAAGGACATGGACCTTTTGGACACTAGAGAGCCACTATTTATATTGCCCCACCCCACCAATGATTTCACCTTCTCTTAAAAGAGACAGTGAGAGAGAGAGAGAGAGAGAGAGAGAGAGACCTTTCACCAGTTGGGAAAAAATGATGAAAATATTACCTGTTGTTTGAGAACATAGATATAGCCATGATCTGTAGATTGTGGATTTGTTTTTTGGAGCATAATATGTGCAGCTTTGTACCAGGGCTTGCTGTGCTGTCTAAAATTTTTAAAATAGCCAGTATTACACAATTGTTTAAGCTTAACACCTCCAGTGAAGTAGAGGAAGGGTTGCAGAAGGTTTAACAATGAGGAATAGATAGTTGCCTGATCTGGACAGATTGGGAATGGGGTCGTAGCTGTTGGCATCCCTCTGATCACCCCCATCTGGAAATCCCAGCACACCAGTGGAGGTGTTGTCTAGGTAGTATCTGACCAGGAGATTTTGCTACTAAGACTTTGAGATCTATTGACAGACCCTGATTCCAGTTGGAAGTACTAATAACTTTTGAAATATTTAAGAATTTCATTTTATTTTGGATATGGTTCCCCTACCTTTGGGAATGTTACTTCTTGACTCGATTTGAAATCTCTTAGCCATTAAAACTCTATTTACTTCTTTTCCACCTTTTGGTCATCTAGTTCCATGGTGCCAGGGCCAGGATCATTCCTGGGAGTCATGTCCCGCATTGTCAGGGCCAGGCTTATCCTGAGAGTGATGTCCAGTGTTGCCAGGTTTTAGGATAATGAGTACAATGACCCCAGATTATGTAATTAGAAGTGATCTAATTATTGAGCATGCTCAGATTGATTACATGCTTAGTCACAGAACATATGTAAGACAATGGTGGCCTTAATATGATGATGGGCTTGATTTTTAGTGTTATAATGAGGTATAGGTGACTAGTAGGTTAAAGTCTAAGCTACTGTACATGTCAGGAGGGCCCATTTTGGTTAGATCCAGCTTCGGTTATCAAGATGACTTTGGACTTCCAGTGGGTTCTTTCTGGGCTGACTCAAGACCCTTCATTAATAAACATTAAGGGCTATCTTTAATGACCATAAGACTTTAAAGTCGAAAAACTGGATAAATGGGCACAAGTGAAGGTTAGTCACAAGGTTTTTACAATCCCAAGGGCACAAGATAAAAGCCATACAATCATTGTCAGAGATCAAGGCAGCGGGATTACAGTTCAGATTTCAGGTATTTCCCTCAGTCTACTCTGATATACCAAAAAGTAAAAGGAATATCTATATTATGATTCAGTAATCATAATCAGTACTTAAATCCTAATTTCTTGCTTACATAACTACTTAAAATATTAATTTATCCTAGTATTATTCTATGCAAAAATTTCAACATGATTGGCATGAAAAAACAAAACTGTTTTGCTTTATATTATGAATATTTACCCGTACATTAAATATTCATCTAAGTGATTTCCATGACAGAATGTTATTCTGTTGCACTGGTCTTTTAAAATTTTACTTAACATGTTTTTATTGCTTAGATATTTAGGCTTGGTTTTATCTGGTTTTCTTCTATTACAAATTATTAGACATTGTTTTTGTCACGGTTGGTTGATTTTACAACACAATAATACACTATTTTTTTACCCCTTAAAAATTGCTAGTTCACTCTTGGGTATAAAATACCCATATTTTCAAAATGACTTTTAGAATAAAGGGTTGGTTACCTGTAATTTGTCCTATTTTGTAAATATAAATCCAGATTTCCATGTACTTTCATTGTTTAAAGTGCAAAAGTAAATGATAGCTGTTTATGAGGATCAAGTTAAATGTACTTTGTAAAATGTGTAAAGGGAATTGAGGGAAAAAAAGGAAAACAACAACAACATAGTAATTTTGTTCCTTGAAAACTTGACCATTTGACCTTGGCTAGAAAGCACTATTTTGCTTGTTTTTCCCTCCGAATACAAAATAAGGAAAGATTTTTTCAATCACCTCTTTCAACATTTTTAGGTTGAGTAATACAGTTTTTTTGTGTATTTGTAAATGAAAGAATGACCATTTGCCTTTTATAATATGAAACACTCCTATTATGAGGAGTTCATCTTAATGATTTTTCTCTTTCTCTTTTTTTTTTGTTGTTGGTGGTGGTTGGTATTATTTGTTCCCCTTTGGCAGCATTTCTTTTGAGTATCTGATTGCATCTGTGTTCCTTTTCTGTGAGGTTGCCATCACTTTCATTTTTATGTGTCTACTTTCTATGTGCCCTTAAATTGTCTCTGTCTCTACTCTGTCTTCCACTTTCTAATAAGCTGTATTCAAAATTTATGCTCATATTTTCCCTTGCTAAGTATATTTCTCTCACCTGTGGCCCCAGACACTAAGTCAATTACTATTACTGATCTTCAAACGTGTGCACAGATCTACGCCAGTGGCCGCGGGGTAGTGGTTCTTAAACTTTAGTACATAGGGGAATCATTCTGGGAACACATTTAAATGCGAGTTCCAGGGCTCCATCCCCTGAGTTAAAGATTCAGTAAGTCTTGGGCAATGCATGGGAATCTGTGTTTTTAACAATTGCCCTCAGGGATCTGATGCCTGTGACTCCAGAACCACACTGACAGTGAGACACCTTGTTTTCCAGGTAGTTGTTAGAATGCCAAGGGCCTATTTTGGAGAAAGCTTCTTGAAACAGATGGATATTGAGCTGAGCCTTGAGGGTAGCCTTTAGTTTGTTTGAGAGTAAGCAAAAGTTCATGTCAAGGAGAAATGCACAGGCTGTGCTCCTGATCAGCCTTTCACCTTCCATCTTCCCTGCTTGGTGCCACCTCTGAAACTTTAGTTTGTGTGTGACCACATTGGCTGCCTCTTTTCTGCTGGTGTCCACCCCAAAGCTTCTATGCATCTGCCACTTTTCACAAGAGAGAGTGGGATGGGAAAGAAGGTTCTGAGTGGCATGGCCTCATGGTAAATTGTCATAAAATGGAACCATCGTATTTTCACTCTACACTTTTTACTATTGGCAACCACAATGGTAATTCATGAAATAGTCTCCCAGTATCCAACATCATTTGGTTCTGAGAATTTGTTTTATTTTCAAAATTTCTGTATTTTATTGCCAGTTGGGTTTAAGTTCCATCTAGAATTAAAACAGGAAATATTTTTCAGGTACCTTTTGATAAAGCTATGTTGAATTATTCCAGTTGTGAACAAAATATTTTGATAGTGTTTCTTGTTTTTAAGTATCTTGTATGGGATAGTAGTTGGATGTTCAAAAAATAACATTACCAGTGAATTGTTTTCAGTTGTATGTCTCTTGGTTTAGCTGAAATAATGAGCAACTATTCTGTGATGTAAAATCTAGGAAAACAATATATGTGATGAATTAGGTATTGATTCCTTAACACTTTACTTTTAGCTGAAGAAAAATGGGGAGAATGATTGCCTAATGCTTGAATAGAAGCTATGATAATAATAGAGAGAACTGGTGATGTTATAATTGGTATTGATTCCAACTGTAAGAAACCAATATCATGTAATTTTATGGCAGCAGTAATGCATGTTTCTTCTTGGAATACTAGTGGACTTAATATTCTGGTCAAGAGGGTAGAGAAAGCATCTAGATAAAGTTGAAATAAGCCATTTAATCTTCTATTAAGAGAAGACAACTTAGAAAAACTGTATGGGTCTTAGGAGTTATATCATTGCGATGTAGCTTATTAAAAAACAAATATGTAGCATTATCTGATTGCTGAAACATGCATAAAATGCAGTTTTTAACTAGATATAATTTTATATCCACATTATTTTCAATGTTTCAGTTTTGTTTCTTTATCAAAATATGCAGTTACGTCATGAAAGACAAGGTACTTCTTTGCGTTTGCTATTAAAGATACTTGGTGAAAGTCAGGAAGCTCAGATGTCTATTTCGTTATGGATCTTTTAGGGCCTAGGTCAGTGTATGACACATAGTAGTTGCTCAGTGAACAATTTTGGGCTGAATGAACAAATGAATGAATGGATATTTCTGACTCTATTACCTTTACAAGGATTTAAGAAAATCCTTGAAAATTTAACTTCTATTTGAAGCCCTTAATCCAGTGGGGAGGGAGAAAATTATTCTCAGTCAATTGTAGTTTCCCTCCCGTTCAGCTGGATTTATATCTAAAGTATCAGGTGTTTGTCTGGTGCCAAAGCATTGGGTGGGTTATCTTGCCAGTTGGGTCATCTATACATTTCAGGCATCCTGAGGGATGCTCGTTGGCCCTACTGGTTCCCAGCTAGCAGCCATACAGGTGTCTACTGAGTTGGCCCTTGGACTTTCATTTCATAACAGTGGACTGATCACATGCTCCAGCATTCTTCTTCTTTTTTTTTTTAATAAACTTGAGTACTTTTATTGAGCCATATCATCTTAAATGTACAAATCTAAAGTTATCATTATATACTATTAGGAATAAATTCTATTTGCACATATTGCATAATAGGAAACATTCAGAAAGTTTTAATATCTACCTTGAGTTTGTTCCTTCCAAAATGCTTTTCAGATATCTAGAAATGAATTACCACAAATCAAATTCCACAGAAAAAGCATTTTGCCTTTGCTTGCCGTTAATTTGGAGCCCATCTTCTGTGGTATATTTATCACTGTTGGCAGTACTAATCACCAAAACTTTAACTTCATGACACATTGTAAGTGACTTGTGCTTAATTTTATTTCTTTTGAGACTTGCTCCAATATCAAACCAAATTCGGTTAAGTTATAATTGAAACAGTTCTACTATTTCCAAACTGCCTGAGTTCTTCCAGGACGCAGTGTCCTGTGTGGAGGACGGTGGGAGTTGGGATGGGTAGCCTAGATCTTCTTCACATTCTACCTTGTCTGTGGTCTGTTCACTGAATCCTTTCCCAGGGCTATTTTATTCCCTCTGTTTTCTGCTCAAGTTTTCTTAATTGTAAGCAGTAAATTCAGAATGGCTTAGATGGTCCAAATGGGGTACTAAGCAATGAGCACAGACACACACGTTAATATTTCAAACATGATCCCCCTGTATTACTTAATAGCCGTGTGGCCCTTGGGCAAATCACTTAACAGAAGTCACAGACCTACAGGTCAAATATGAAAATACTGGAACTCTAATATTTCTTCTAATAGTCATGATAAATTCATCAAGTATGAAGGAGCTTTGGAGATCAGTTGGCCCAACTTTCCATTCCCAAATGGGCCGTCTTTCCAAATATCTCTGTCATGTGGTTATCCTCAGGAAAGACATTTTAGATTTTGTTGCAGCTCATTGAGGAATGGATGAAATTAAATAATAACAACAAAAATAACAGTATAGCACTGGGCTCATAGTGAGTGCACAGTAAATGACACTGTTGTTTGCTGCTGTGATGGTTGTTCTTGAGGGTCTGAGATGGAAACTGGCCACAGAAAACAAATTTTATAGAGAAGGCAAAGAGTTAATTCCAGGGTTCACTATGCTTGGCTGAAAGCTCTGCCTTGCATGGGTTGTTTAGTGGACAGCCGCTCCTCAGTTGATTATCTCCTAATTTAACACTCTGATTTCAAGGCATCATCACATTTTAAGGTAGTATGTCTCTTCCCTCACAGTTATTCATTCCACAGCCCTGTGAGTCCTGGAGCTCTTGGGTTTACCCTTACCACCTTATCCGGTTCCAGATTCTTCCCTGTCTGACCGGACTCATCTGCAGGAGGCGTTGGCCTCTGCATTCCGGTTCTTTGCTTCTTTGAAGGCACAACTGTGGGCCAAAGTTCTTGGTGATATGCTGGATAATACCTTTCAAGTTAGATTCAAAGAAAATTTCCTATTTTTCTAAAGCCTTGGGGGCTTCTTGAAATTCAAGTCATTTGTCCTTTTCTTCCACTGTAATTGCAAAAAGTCTTTCTCTTAAAGGCAACACATGAGCAACAATTTATAACATGAAAATTTAGAGAATATTCCCCACCACTTTCTGCTTCTGCCTCCGGTGTCCCTGCTGGCTTCTCCCTCTTCTGTTCAGGCTTTGCTTTTCAGCTGTACATAAACATATGCAATAACCTACACCTGTGTAGCATACTTTGCACAAAATTAAGAATCAGAAGTCCATACTTAGAAAGTAGAAATTTTTCAGAGGTGATTACTAGCACTATAAAAGTATATTTTACATCCCAGAGCGTTCATTGTAATTTACTTTAAACAGTGGATTTCTCTTGTGTGTTTAAAATATAGTTTAGCTTTCTTTAAATGATTGGATTTGCACTTAGAAAACTAATGTATTAAATGAAAATAAAAATAATAATAATTATTATTATTTTGGTGGGCATATATTCCTAGGCCACAACCACGTGGGAGACAGAACCAACTGTGTGGGTTTGTAATAAGCCCCCACTGCGAGTCTAGTTGGCAACCCCCCTTGCTCCTCACCCCACCGCCCCCACTATGTCCCCAAGTCCTTTCCTTCCCTGGACAGATCCTGGGTGACTCACAAATACACTGCGGCAGCCATGAAGATGTTCTGCTCTGAGGCCTCTGCCCCCGGCCCTAATTTTCATGCTGCTCAGGGTATGGCTGCCAGTGTCACCGTGCTGGAGCCCCTTCTCGCATCGCTGATGTCCTTTGCACACCTCCTTGGGCCGTAGCTCCTGGTGGGTTTTGCTCCCGCTGTGTGGCAGCTGACACTGCCCAGCTGAGTTCCTGTGAGTAGTTGCTTCATTGTAGTTCTTGAATTTTCCTAGTGTTTTAACTCTTTCAATGTCCAATGAGCTCCCCCTCCCACTCACTGTAGACTTGCAAAACCTCCTCCTGAGGTATGTGGGAGAGGGTGGAGGGGATCTGAGAGGGGCCAGTGGAGTGTGTAACCTCTTTTCATTCTGGGTGAGTTCACTCTCAGTTGACAAAGTGTGAAGAGAGGTTCTCTTACCTCCTCTTCCTCCACCCCCTTTTCAAAGAGATAAGAGTCTCCACAGCAGCCCATCCCCAGGCCAACATGGCGGCTTTGAGCCCAGATTCATTTCTTTCCACCCCAGCTGTTAAAACTTGGAGATTCCTGCAGGTATCACATCAGGAACTAGAACATAACAGAATGAGGAAAGGGGATGAGCAGCAAGAGTAGAAGAGAACGTAAAGTGAGAACATTCCTCGTTTGGAAAGGTCCTGATTTGGGTGTTGCTTAACACTAGACAGCAAATGAAGGATACGGAAAGTCTTAGAGATTTGGAGATGTGCCTTCCCTTAGGATGTCTCTCCTTTCATTATAGGTTCAACTAGCTCCTTTCCACTGAAGAGGGAGGCTATTTGACTGCTGTTTTGAGTTTGAGGGCCCATCCACCAAGGCCACTGCCTCCGGTTGCCCCTCCTCTGCAAGGGGCCTCTCTTGGAGGGGGCCGGAGTCCTGTGATGTGCTCGCATTTCTCATCTTATTTCCCAGTTGAAAAGAGTCCACAGAAGTACAAAAAAAGCAATTTCCTAACAGAACAAAGGGGAATACATACCTCAAATGGAGCCTTTTCCTTGCATACACTAGGCTGAGATTCTAAGCTACAGGGTGGGGAGATCTTATCTCCTGAGCCTTTTACTTCTTGTAGCACCAAGAACAACCGTTAGACATCACGGAGGCCACTGATATGGAAATTCATCAAGTACATATTGTTGGTTCAGAAGAGTTCCCGGGGAACTTAATATTAGGTCAGTCTTGATGTATTTCCTCCCAAAGTGATTTCAGGCACGTGATATGTTAACATAAATATGAAGTATTCTTGCTGTCATGGTTATTGCCAGGGGATCACCATAAAACTCTGAAAAGAGGGAAACTGGCCTTTGGGTCAGGGCAAAGCTTTGTGAGTGTGTCATGATCGTGCTCTGTTCTGACAGAGCCGAGAGGTCAGATTCCTGGAACTTTAGGAAAGCCACAGAGAACTGGAAGACTGAGATGCTAAAACAAGCGATCAAACAAAAAGCAGGTCTCATTTTCCTATCAGACCTCACATTTAATAATTTTCTCAAAATTTTTTAAACCTAATAGCCCTTGGAGACATTCCTTTCTGAAAATTTCCCCACTTTTATGGAGCCTGCTTTCCTGTTACTAGACCCAGCTTTTGGCATCACACTGCCATGTACTCAAATCCATTGTCCTCCAAGTCCAAGCCCTGGATTTCTGCAGCAGTTCCGTAACCTTTCTAAGTCTCTGTCCCCTTTCCTGAAATATGGGGGAATGGTAGTAATGTTATAGACTTCACTGGGTTCTGTGAGAGTTAAATGACATAAGCACAAAGAACACGGACGATCAATAAATGCCCACAAGAGTTGTTGGTGTATTACTAGTAAAGTGAAGGGGAGGATGAAGCAGTGAATTTATTCAGGTGTGTTAGCCTCACACATGCATCAAAATCCTTTGCCTCAAATTTCTTGTTATGTCAGGTAAAAACATCTCTTAGGGCATAATTACATGGTTCTGTCCCCTCCTCTTATGTTTAGCTTCATTAAGATAGATATGGCTTGCATGCAAATAAGTAGATCCAGTAAGTACAGGTAACACAGAATGTAGAATGGAAAAATCAACTACTTCGGAGGAAAAAAGAGAATTTTATCCAGTTTGGCCTCATAAGTCCTCTGGATATTTTCCTGACTCTTCATTTGAGCTGCTTTTCCTGGAGACCCCAAATGGTGTTGACTGTGGCAGCACTGAGAAAAAGTTCTTTAAGGCCCCTTCAGTCGATTCCAGAAGGTATCTTTAAAGTCTATCAGAAACTCTTTATCAATAACAAATCACATTTTCAATTTGATTTTTCTCCTAGGAAGTGGCATTTTCCCTTTATCTTGTAAGATGCTATTAATAAATTCATCTGAGTAAAAATGTTTGAGGACTGGATTTCTCTGTATTAGCACCCACTTTCTTTTTTATCACGTCAAACAAATTTCCTTTAACGCTTTTTAGTCTAAATATTTACAGCTAAGTATGTGCATGAAAAATCCAAATCTAAATTGGTTTGGAGTGAAGTAATTTGATTTCATTCTTTTGTTAAGATTCAATTGTTAAGTGTGAACAAATCATACTGCAGTGTGCTCAATTATTAAAATTCTCACAAAACTTCACAATGTAAATAAAACATTTAAAAATGTTTCAATAACCTAGAATTATAAATGAGTCATGAAGTATGTGGGGAGGTGATTAATATACAGATTCAAAATTGAAGCTTCTTAAGGTTTTATGAAAGACTAGTTAAATAATTTAAAAGAATCTTATAACGTTTTTACAACTGTGCTTTATTTCTCTTTGCTTTTGGTGTAAGAGAAAACAGATATTGTGTATATACTTTGTGATTTTGATTTTTCATTTATGTCTCACTGAATTGCCATAACTGTCTTTGGATCTGTTTGTAAGCCTTATATTAAAACAAACAAACAAAAGAAAACTTGATTTAGCAACACACTAATAGGTCAAGATACAGAGTTTGAAAAACTGTCATTTATTTTTGATGTATTTATTTAATTGTTAAATAGAAATAATGTAAGTCGACACTGATTTTAGAGGTCGACTGGATTATTTTAAAACAAATTTCAGAGATATTGGGTGCAAAGTGCTTAGCAAATAACTTGATATGTAATATGCAATCATTTCAGATTGACTACTTTTGTTTATATGTAAATTGAGACAGTTATTTGCATTAAAGTTCCTAATTCTTTATTGAATTATTTGAAAAGCAAAACAAAGAACAAAAGCAACAACCAAAACACCCATAACAAGTAAAATAATTATTTTGGACTAACTGCATGAGGGAATTTGTTCCATTGACCGATGATTACTATGTGTTGGTTTGTGTGGCTTGAAATGAAGAAACTTATTTCCTTTCTTTTCTGCCTGTAGAAGTGATGGAAAGTTTGTCCAAGTTTCCATGTATGTTTAGCTTTCCTCCTTCCTTCTGCATTTTCTCCTTAGCCCCCCTCTGTGTTCTGTGAACCCAGTCCTCCTGATGCTGGGTTCCTAATCGTGAACTGGGTGTGTGTTGTGTGGCAGGGCATGTGCTGAAATTAATACTGAAATTAGGAAAGAGTTTATTACTTCATAAGAAAAGATTGCTGTCTCCCATTTGCTCTAAGCTTTCAGCCTGAGTGTACTCTTAAATCTGTTTCTTCTTAAATTCCAAATGACAGCTAAAGAAAAGAGCACCATCTTCTATCTAGGTTGTTTCTAAGAGTAGAAACCTCCACTTTCAGATTCTGTTGTTGATAACTGTGTTGACCTTAATCAAATATCACTGCAGTGTTGTTTCAACATTATTATTTTGATTAGCATATTTTTTTAACTTTTTATTTTGAAATAATTGTAGACTCACATGCAGTTGCAAAATTTAAAACAGAGCAGTCCTTTGCCCTTCACCCAGTTCCCTTCGAGGATAATGTGTTGCACAACCACAGAACATATCACAACCAGGAAGTTGGCATTGGTGCATTCCACTGGCCTTCTTCAGATGTCACCAGTTTTACGAACACTCCTCTGTGTGTGTGTGTGTGTGTGTTTTTGGTTCTATGCAATATTATCACATGCATAGATTGGTGTAAGCACCCTCACAATCAGCAACGAACTGTTCCATCCCCATGGGGATTCTTTGTTTATCGCCGTACCCACCGTTCTCTACCCCCCACCCTATTCTTAACCCCTGGCAACCACCAATCTGTTCTCCATCACTGTAATTTTACCACTTCCAGAATATTATATAAATGGAATCATACAGTATGTAACATTTTGAAATTGGCTTTTTTTTTTTCACTTGAGATTCATCCAAATTGTTGCCTGTGTCAATAGTTCATTCCTTTTATTGCTTAGTGGTTATTTCGTGGTGCTCTTGCACCAAAGCTTGTTTAACCATTCTCCTGTCAAAGGACATGAGTGTTTTTTTCCAGTTTTGGCCATTTTGAATAAAGTTGCTATGACTATTAGTGTAAAGGTTTTTTGTGTGAACACAGGTTTTCATTTCTCTGGGATATATGCCCAAGCATGTAATTGCTGGGTCATAAGGTAAGTGTGGGTTTAGTTTTATAGGAAACTGGCAAAATATATTCCAAAGCCATTTTACTTTCCCTTCACAGGAAAGTGAAAAAAAAGTGTTCTTTTCACAGGGCTGCCTCTGCAGCCTCTTAGGCACTGTTAACTGATGCAGAGCTCGACAATTCTCGTAGTTTGTCATGTTTTCTGATAACCAGTTTTCTCAGGAAGCAGACACCATATGTACAACTCTTCGTAAGTTAAAATCACATTTTTTCTTTTTATAAAATTAATTTATGTCTATAGAACAATATATGTTTTTTAAAGGAGCATATAGAAATGCATAAGGAAGAAAATAAATACAACCCCAAATCCTACCTCCCAGATAAAAAGATGAACTCGGGTGAAAATTCTTCCAATATTTTTCTATGCATATTTGCATTGTTTTAAAAACAGGCCATATCATGCATGTTTTTATGAAATAGTTCCACACTTCTAGATATTTCATTGTTTAGAGAAAATATATTCTGAAGAGTTTCCTACCATTATAGGTGGAAATATAGCTGTTCAGAGCAGACTCTGGCACCCGGATACCCAGCGTTGAAGGCCTCTCTGCTGAATCCTAGATGTGAGTTTACAGGTGTGCTTGTTTCCTAGGGCTGGTGCGACAAGTGACCACAAGTGGGGGCCTTAAACAGCAGAAATTTATTGTCTCATGATGTTGGCAGGGCCACGCTCCCTCCAGAACCTGTAGGGGACAGTCTTCCCTTGCCTCTTCCCAGCTGCGGGTGTTTGCTGGTGACCCCAGTGCTCCTTGGCTTGCAGCCGCCACACTTCAGTCTCCGCCTCTGTCCTCGCTTGGTGTCCTCCCCTGTCTCTGGGTCTTTTCCTTTTCCTATAAGGACACCAGACATATTGGAGTAGGGGTGTGCCCCACCCCATGGTGACTCTAGCTTAATTTAACTAATTCCTCCTGCAAGGACCATGTTTCCGAAAAAGGTCACATTCTGCAGTTTGGGGTTAACACTTAATATATCTTTTTAGAGGACACAATTCAACCCATAACAAGAGGCAAATACTTACTGCCTGTACCTGAGCCCCTAGTCTGTAGGATGTTGATTTTTTTTTTCAATTCATTTTATTGAGGTATATTCACATACCATGCAGTCGTACAAAACAAAGCGTACAGTCGGTAGTTCACAGTACCATTACATAGTTGTGCATTCATCACCAGAATCAACCCCTGACACCTTCATTACCACACAAACAAAAATAATGAGAATAAAAATTAAAGTGAAAAAGAGAAATTAAAGTGAAAAAGAACACTGGGTGCTTTTGTTTGTTTGTTTTCCTTCCCCCATTTTTCTACTCATCCATCCATACACTGGACAAAGGGGAGTGTGGTCCATATGGCTTTCCCAATCACATTGTCACCCCTCATAAGCTACATTTTTATACAAACATCTTCAAGATTCATGGGTTCTGGGTTGTAGTTTGATAGTTTCAAGTATTTACTGCTAGCTATTCCAATTCACTAGAACCTAAAAAAGGTTGTCTGTATTGTGTAAGAGTGCCCACCAGAGTGACTTCTCAGCTCCTTTTGGAGTCTCTCAGCCACTAAAGCTTATTTCATTTCCTTTCACATCCCCCCTTTTGGTCAAGAAGATGTTCTCCATCCCACGATGCCGGGTCTACATTCCTCCCCGGGAGTCATATTCCACGTTGCCAGGGAGATTCACTCCCCTGGGTGTCTGATCCCACATAGGGGGGAGGGCAGTGATTTCACCTTTCAAGTTGGCTTAGCTAGAGAGACAGGGCCACATCTGAGCAACAAAGAGGCATTCGGGAGGAGGCTCTGAGGCACAATTATAGGGAGGCCTAGCCTCTCCTTTGCAGTAACAGTCTTGCCAAGGGCAAGTCCTGTGGTAGAGGGTTCAACCCATCAAACCACCAGTCCTCTATGTCTGTGGGCACATTAGCAACCATCGAGTGGGGAAGCCCAATACCCCTGCATTCTCCACCAGCTCCTCAAGGGGGTTCTGCATATTTTTTTCATTGTTTTTTTCTTTTTTCTTTTTTTTTTTAATTAACTCTTTTTTTTAATCCACTATATCAAAAAAATAAAAAATAAAAAAAACATACAATAAAAAAACATTTCACACAAACCCTAACAAGGGAGTAAGAAAAAGACAACTAAACTAAGATAACTACTTTGCTTCCAACATGTTCCTACTCTACCCTGAGAAAATAACCTAATATAGCAACATTTCTGTGAACTTGTTCCTACCATACCCATCAGAAATTAACAGACCATAGTCATTCCTGGGCATTCCTAAGTATCTTTATAAGTAAGCTGACAGAAATTAATAGAGTAAATTTATATAAGAAACATGAAGGAAAGGTGAAAAACAGCAATCTAAGAATTCACCTCAAAAAATTGGTAAAAGAATAGCAAAGTGAATCTAAACAAAGTAAACTGAAAATGGATTAAAGACCTAAATATAAGAACCAGTACCATAAAACTCCTAGAAGAAAATGTAGCGAGATATCTTCAAGATCTAGTGATAAGCATTAGTTTCTTAGACTTTACACCCAAAGCACAAGCAATGAAAGAAAAAAATACATAAATGGGAATGCCTCAAAATCGAATATTTCAGTGCTTCAAAGTACTTTGTCAAAAGGGTGAAAAGGCAACCAATTCAGTGGGAGAAAATGTTTGGAAACCACATATCTGATAAGGTTTTGATATTCAGAATATATAAAGAAATCCTACAACTCAACAATAAAAAGACAAAAACCCAATTAAAAAATGGGGAGAATACATTAGTAGACATTTTTTCCAAAGAGGAAATACAGATGGCTGAAAAGTACATGAAAAGATGCTCAGCTTAACTACCAGTTAAGGAAACACCAATCAAAACCATAATGCGATATCATCTTACACCTATTAGAATGGCCACTTGTAAACAAACAGGAAGCTACAAGTGTTGGACAGGATGTGGTGAAATTGGATCACTTATTCACTGCTGGTAGGAATGTCAAATGGTGCAGCCGTTGTGGATGATGGTTTGGCAGTTACTCAGGAAGCTAAATACAGAGTTCCCTTATGACCCAGCAATCCTGCTACTTAGGATATTCCTAGGAGGTCTGAAAGCAGGGATATGAACAGGTATTTGCACACCAATGTTCATAGTAGCATTATTCACAGTTGCCAAAATACGGAAACAACTCAAATGTCCATCAACAGATAAATGGATAAACAAAATATGGTAAATACATATGATGGAATATTATTCAACAGTAAGAAGGAACAAGCTACTCAAGCATGGACAATGTGGATGAACCTTGAGGACATTATGTTAAATGAAATAAGTCAGACATGAAAGGGCAAATATTGTACCAGGATATATAATGAGGCTAAAAAATGGGGAGCAGTTGCTTAATATCCGCCAAATGTTTAACTAGATTGAACTTAAATGTTTGGAAAGTGATAGAGGTGACAGTAGCACATTTTTGTAAGAATAATTAACAGTGCTGAATGGTGTGTAAGTGTGGTTGAAGGGGGAAGTTTAGAGTCGTGTATGTCATCAGAAGGAAAGTTAGAGGTTAAAATATAGGAACGTATAGTACATTGGATCTTGTGCTGAACAAAGACTGTGATTAACTGATCTTTCATGAACTAGAGCAAATGTATGACACTATTACAAGGAATTAGTAATAAAGGGGTATATGGGGAAAATGTACCTATTTAAAACTATGGGCTACACTTAACAGTAATATTTTACTACTTTTTCATCAACAGCAACAAATGTACCACACAAATACTGTGGGTCAGTCATTCTCTCATAAGAGTTTTTTGTTTCTCTTTTTATTTCTTTTCTGGATTAATTTAGGTTTTTGTTTCTCTTTTTATTTCTTTTCTGGATTAATTAAAATATTCTAAATTTGATCATGGGGATGTGTGTACAGCTATGTGATGATACTGTGAGTCAGTGAGTGTGTACCTTGGATGGTTTCTATGGTGTGTGAATATATCTCAATGAAATTGTATCTTAAAAAATATATTAAAGATAGGCAAAACAAAACATTACATTATTCAGACATAAATAGAGCTTTTGGAAAATTATAAAGAAAACAAGGGATTGTTAGTACTAAATTAATGATAGGGTTTACTTCTGGAGGAGGGAAAGGATACGCAATTGATTTGGGATATATGGGAATTTTAAGATAATGGTAATGTATTTTAAGCTGCATGGTGAGTGCACTTACATTCATTTTCTTATTATTTAAACCTTGTTCACAGTATACACACACCAGGGGTCCTCAGTCTATGACCTGTTTGTGTAAAGATATATTGGAACACAACACAGCCATCACAATCAAATATATTGTCTCCAGTTGCTTTCCTGGTACAATGGCAGAGTTGAGTAGCTGTAACAGAGACTTTATGACCAGAAAAGCCAAAAACATTTAAATCTGGCATTCTATAGAAAAACTTGCCAATACATGATATAAACTTTTAGCAATGAAGAACTGGAATTAAAGTAATGAAAATTGTAGGTAATGTTTTGTAATAATAGTGGGATACAAAAAAATGGGTGCTAGAGGTTGGTAAGGTATTTTTTCTTAAGTTGAGAGAAATTACATGATGATTTTATAACAGTTTATTAGGAAAATTTTGAAATACACAGAAAAGTTGAAGGAATTTGACAGTGATTTTGTTGTATTTGCTTTATCTATTCATTCATCTATTCATCAAGCCATTCAATTTTTTTTTTTTTTTTTGCATTTCAAAGTTGCAAATATCAGTGTATACAGTATATTTTTATCCTAATGGGATGATTCAGTAGAGAGGAAAAATTATGATGATTCCAAGAGAGAGTGGGACAATAGCTGGAACAATGTTCTTGAATGGTCAGGAAGGGTGGGGGTCAAGTGAAAAGTGAGTTTATTGGCCTTAGGTAGGAACATGGAGACTTTATCAGGAGGACGGTTCCAGGGGAGGGAAATTAGAGTATAAGGTACAAGGGCTCACAGTGAGCAGAGGTTGGCTCAGTGGGGTGTGTGGAAGTTCTCATCACTTCTGTTTTTGTTTTTTTTTTTCTACAAGTATTCAATAAGATTCAATGAGATTATCAGATGAGAATGAAGTCAGGGAAGAAAGAATTATAATTTTGAGGACTGAGGACAAGATATGAAGTACTCATTGGATAAATAAGAGAGTAGGATTTTAGAGCATCACGGAGGCATAATTGAGGTTTTGTAGTCTGGAATATTTTCTCATGGCATGAGCTTCAGTTTGAGGAATTAGGAAGAACTGAGGGCAAGGCATTTTCCAGATATTATCATATCATTCATATACATTTTGTACACCTCTGTATGGCTGGCCTGACAATAAGTTTTAGTGAGCATTATTCAAAGACAGGGGCTGGACCCTCTTCTTCCCACTCAGACAACCTCATAGCATCCATGTAGTTAGATTTTATAGCGCTGCCAACTCAGTCCGATTTAGAGACACTGCCCATAAGACTTCAGTTTTAAGGAAGATGCTAAGTGGCCGTGAAGCAGGAAAAATATTTGTAACATTTTTATGCTAAGTAAAGTTCAGAAAGAAAAAAAAAATGTGGGGCTATCAAACAAAGCAGAAATATATTAGAAAAGAAAATATTCAACCATTTGATTCTCTGGCCTTGGTTGGTTGTGCAGCATTTTGATTGCAACCATGTCTCTAGCTATGTATGTTAGAAGCAGCATTTATTTTTAACTGAGATAGGGCAAAGTCTGTAATGCTTTTTTCTTGTCAACTATTTGAGCTTAGCTCTGGATCTTCTACAAAACCTAGTATTTGAGCATTATCTGTTCTTTTACATTGGGAAATGATTTCACATATAAATAGGGGATGTCAGAAAGGTAGAAAATTATAAGCCTTAAATCGTATCTGGTGATCCTGCTGGCAGCATAAAATGCTACTGGAGGGCTGGATAGCAGTGGGGACGATTTGGGAAGATTCACTGTTTTCCTGCTGTGTCAAATTAAATCAGTCTTTGTTCTGGAAACTGTGATGTCCCCATGTAAAGAACTAAAAGGAATTTTTATAAAAAGTATATTTGGGAACAAATTGTTTTCTGAAAACTCATTTTGCCTTTAAGAACTAGTGAAAAACAATGGCTGGGAGTCAAGAAAGGAACATCTTCTCATTTACTCTGTTGAGAAACCTATAGTGATTCATGGCCAATACAAGAAGTAAAACACAAGGCAACTGTTGTTGTTAAAGGAGAATTACCCATTTTGTATCAGCCTAAAGTGGCATCATTTAGCAGGATCTCCAGGGCCATATTAAACCAAGCCTCACTTCTTTTTCTTAGGTAATTTAGGCAAAGAAAGAAAATCTGCTTTTCTACATTGTCTCTCTCTTTCCTTTTCAAAGATTATATTGCATTTGAAAAAGCACTAAGTACATTTAGGACTTTAACAGTTGCTAAGCTCAAATCTGTCGGGTTTGGAAGGTCATGGAAATTCATCTCCAAGGGCTGGGGGTTAGGGCAGAGGTGTCATCTTGAACACACTTTAGCGTATAGTTTAGAATAATCAAAAAACCAAACTTAAATCATTAGACTCATCTTTTTGAGGAAGATTCTCCTTCTGTAATTTAATTTTGGCAAGTCAATATGATCTTTGAACTAGGAAAAGCAATTTCAGTGGAGCTCAGATTTCTCTGAAGTAAGATGGATATGCAACAAATTTAATAGCTAACTTTTCTAAGCTATTTGGTGTATAAGATCATACATAGATAAAAGAATTATAGAGTTGGGGGGTCAGAGATGGTCAAGTCCAAACCCTCATTTTACAAATGAGGAAATTTGAGGGCAGAGAGAAGAACTGGCTTGCCCAAGGTCACACAATCAGTTCGTGAACTTTTCCAGTTCCTTGCAGTTTCATGGAAATCGAGCACATGTAACTAGATTACATCTTTGGGTTGCTTTCTAAAATGTGTTGTGAAGCCAAGTACTCAGATAATCTTTCCGTGTGTGATTCAAGCATTCAGTCACCTTTCAGACATCTTGCCTGGCTTTGTGCAGGACACCTCGTCTGTGGCACGAAGCCGAAGATGCCAGGCACAAGCTCATTCGCAAGCACATCTCTTGCTCCTTAAAAGTGTCTGGAACTTTGTCAATAGTCAGTGGTTTCTTTGGTTCCTAAAATAGGTCCTTTCATTCTTCCAGAGTTTCTTGTTCAACAAATTCATACTTTGCATGGTTATAACAACTTACGAGTAATACAGCACTTGCACATCGTATTTCAGTTGAAGCCCACCTAACAGATTTTCTGTAGTGTCAGTGGGTGCAAAGAGCTGGGTGACTGGAGCAGTGCACCCCAGATACCTGCCATAAGGGATACATTCTAATGAATTAAAAACAATAATAAAACAATGCAAACTTGATATGCTTTTCCTTATTACCATGTGATATGAATTTAAACAATGTTAGTGATAAAATATCCTCTGGGGGAAAAAGCTTTTTTTAAAAAAATCTAAGTTCTAAAGAATTGCTGTGGTTACTGTTGATGTATACTAATATACAAGCAAGCTTTGAATTAGAATATTTTATGACTTAGCCTTTGAAAAGTATTATATTTCACATGAAAGTTAATTTGGAGAATGCCCAGTTATATAGAGTTGACACATTGAACATGTATTTGTTGGCTTTAAAAGTAAGTTATTAACAGTCTGGGACTATTGAAGTTCCTTAGGATGCAGTTTGTGTCTTCAACACTGTGGTGCTGTATATCCCTGCATTGAAACGTAAATTGGAAGTACACAGTGGTAGTCCAGGGATTGTAAAGATGAACAAACAGAACCTGAGTTACTTCAGTTCCTTCATTTCATGTAACCACTTGGAGTTTCCTTTGTGTTTATAACTTAAAATGGTGTCATAGAGTGTGAACTGCAAGGTGTAATATTTTCATTTGGCAAGAACAAATTTTAAAATGTTTGTGCATGCCTTATATTTGTTTGGTACACAAGATGGTGTCTATTCCAGATGTCAAACTAAGTTTGTCCTTCTTTGGAAGAATTAATATTTGGGAGTAATTCTATCCTATTATTGGCAGGAATTATTTGTTCACCGAGCACGTGTTTGTCTGGGAATGAGTTAGGAAACAAGAAGTGGACAGCAAGATCCCAGAAGGGAATGTGTGATGTGTGTATGTGAGTGTGCGTGCATGGAGTGTGTGTGCTTTGAGATTAATGTAGTTTATTTTATACTTTGGCCCTGATAAACAGCATCCTCATTTTGAGGATAGGGAACTGGCTGAACAGACTTCTCTAAGGATATTATCTTAGCAATACAGTGGGGAAGGAAGTTTTCCACTAGCCTGACACATTTGCTGATGTTTATAAAAAATGAGTAGAAAGCATCTAATTCCATTTGATCCTCCTATGTGATTACACTGGGTAGTGAACAGAATTTTAGTTGAAGTGAAATATTTGTGATTTTGCTTCAGTATCATAAATGAAATTTGGGCTTGAAAATTTACTACTGACTACGAAACTAAAAAATGTACTTTTCCAATATGCTTGTATGATATAATGCAACATACTTTTTGTTTTCCTGAAAAAAAAAAATAAGAACATTTTAATTTTAAGTAGGAAACTTTTTAGACATATGCATTAATAAGCAGCAGTAAGACTTTGCCATTTACCTGCTCTATGACTTTGGGTAAGTGACTTAACATCTCGGTTTCTGTCTCTTCATCTGTAGTGTGATAAAAAATGTACATACCTCTTTGTATTTGTTTTAAGGAATACATTACACAGACATATACTCAGGCACACACACATGGGATGGGGCACAGTAGGGGCTCAGTAAATATTAGCTTATAATTGTAAATAATATTATATTGAAATCTATTTTTTAAATCAAGGCCAAAGTTGTATATACAGTGATCTTTATTCAGTGCATTGGGGTTTTCCATAGGGAGCAAACTTTGAAAAGTTCTTTTTTATTCAAGTGTAGTTAGTAACCACTATGTATCCACTTGTAATGGTAACAATGAACTCATCTTGCTAGTAAGAATTTCAATGTAGCTGGTTCTGTGTGTAACATGTCTGTGCAATAATAACCCATCATGTTATTGCAGATAATATTATACTCATCATAAAATTTATTTGAAATGTTAGCAATGAGAACTGCATTTTCATTCCAGGGCCCTAAGGCAGTGATATGGGTTAACTTCATGGCATTTCCAATGCTGCTACCTTTCTTTTCAGCCACAACCAAAGCCCAAGAGGAAGAGAGGGTGTTCCAGTTTGCTAATGCTGCCAAGATGCAAAACACCAGAAATGGATTGGCTTTTATAAAGGGGGTTTATTTGGTTACACGGTTACAGTCTCAAGGCCATAAAGTGTCCAAGATAAGCCGTTAACAATTAGGTACTTTCACAGAGGATGGCCAATGGCGTCTGGAAAACCTCTGTTAGCTGGGGAAGGCATGTGGCTGGTGTCTGCTTCAGAGTTCTGGTTTCAAAAGGGCTTTTTCCCAGCATGTTCCTCCATAAGCTTCAGCTCCTCAAAAATGTCACTCTTAGTTGCTCTTGGGGTGTTTGTCCTCTCTTAGCTTTTCTGGAGCAAGGATCTGCTTTCAACAGCCATCTTCAAACTATCTCTCATCTGCAACTCCTCTCTCAGCTCCTGTGCATTCTTCAAAGTATCCCTATTGGCTGTAGCAAGCTTGCTCCTTCTGTCTGAGCTCATATAGTGCCCATGCTGAATGGGTAGAGACATACCGCCATGGAAATTATCCAATCAGAGTTACCACCCACAGTTGGGTGGGGCGCATCGCCATGGAAACAACTCAATCCAAACATTCCAACTTAATCAACACTAATATGTCTGTCCCCATAAGATTGCATCAAAGATAATGGCATTTCGGGGGACATAATACATTCAAAGTGGCACAGAGGATTAAGGACCACGGGACAGCTATGAGAGCCAGGTGTCAACACTAGGAGAACCAGGTGTCAGAATCAGGAGAGCCAGGTGTCAATGCTAGAAAATCCAGGTGTCAATGCCAGGAGAGCCAGGTATCAACACTAGATGAGCCCAGTGGCAGCACCAGGAGAGCCAGGTGTCAGTGCTAGGAAAGCCAAGTGTCAGCACTAGGAGAGGCAGGTGTCAACTCTAGGAGAGCCATACAGCAGTGCTAGGAGATCAGGTGTCAATGCCAGGAGAGCCAGGTGTCAATGCTAGGAGAATATGTGTTAGAACTAGGTACCTCCAGTATCAGCAACAGGGACTTCACCCTGCAGGGAAAGAGAGGCTTATAAATATCTTTGCTGTCTGCCCTCCCTTAGAATGGAAAATAAGGTAGAGAGATCAGGATGAAACAATATGAGTAAAAAGATGCATGGCCTCTAAGACACAATGGTGCAACATTAGCAACATCTTCAAGCCAAAGCCCCACATGTTGGTCACAGAGTTTGTTGCAGATCTTGTCCACTGCCACTGCCCAGGGACCTGAGGGGATAGAGTGTGGAGGGAGGTTTAGGTTCTGATACAGGGAAGGTATCCCTCCTTCCAACGTCTTCCTAGTAAGGTTCTTCCACCTGAGTCACCAACACTGCACTCTCATTCAGCCATTTAAAACATTTTGATGCCATGTGAGAAATCTGATTGCACACACTGTATGTGTATAGTGCATTTGTACAGACATAGACTCTGACTTTTGGGTATAAATCTGTTTTCTATACTTTGTTCCAATTTGCCTGGTCAGATTAGTTCTCCTTGGCACAGATTATCTGTGGAGTGAGTCAATAAATTTATCAAAAAAAAAAAAAAAAATTCAAGTTCCCACTTTCAGTCTTGAGGGCTGTGAAAATAGAGCCTTTTCTGGGGTGATACCAGAACTAATAATAATAAGATTTATTGATTGCTTGTTGTGAGTCAGGCACTGTGTTCCACTAGTGTAAACACATTCAGTTCTTATGAAATAGTGCCATTTGTACCCCCAGAAGTTGTGGTATAAAGAGCTTAAACAACCTTCTCAGGGTCACCTAACTAGCGAATATTGGCTCCAAGGCTCAGACACCAGTAGTTTGATGTCAGGACGTATTCTTCTAACCATTACCACATTGGTCTCATTTGATTAGCTGTGCCCATTCATCCAAACTCATCCTAGAAGAAAGCCCTCCAGCTCCCTCATGGCTAGTTTAACCTTCTGCCAATAGAGCTAAGGCAACTTGTCCCTCTAATGTTCTTTGGGTCCTACTCTAGTCACTTATTTAGTCAATATTTACTAAGCATTGACTTATTGCCAAGGCCCAGGGTATATAATATAGAACAATATAGACAGCCTGTGTTGGGTCTAGGAGTAAGTCTCAATGTCCTGTGATGGTAAAAATCCAGAGTTCCATGTGTCATGTAAAAGGACCATCAAGCCTTGAAATGAGGGAATCAGAAAGGCATCTCAGAGAAATTGTGAGCAGAAATTAATTTGTCAAATGATTCAGGGAAAGGTATTCCAAGAGAGGGAATGAATACAAAGGTTCTGATGCCAGAGCGAGAGTAGCATGTGTGTGAGGTACTCAAAGTGTTTTATTCTGTGTAATCATGGACTCTGGCTCAGTGGGTAAGGCACTGTAGAGAGAAAAATGGTGGACCATAGTGGACCACTGCCTGTTTTTATTCCACCCACCTGTTTTTACATTTTTAAATGGTTTTAACAAAATAAAAAAGATGAATTATATTCCATAACATGGGACAATTATATGAAATTCAGATTTTAGTGTGCACAAATAAAGTTTTGTTGGAACACAGCCACATCCATTTGTGTACATATTGTCTTTGGCGTCTTTCATGCTACAATAGCAGAGCTGAATAGTTGCAGTAGAGACTGTATGCTCTACAGAGTCTAAAATATTTATTCTCTGGCTCTTTGCAGATATTTGCCTACCCCTGCTGTAAAGGAGGAGAGGCAAGAAGAGTGATGAGAAGTTGTATAGAGCCAGCACATGAATGACCCTGGAGTTAACGTTAAGGGACTGAGATTTTTATTTTGAAAGGCAATGGGAGCAAGCTAAAGGGTTTTAAGTGCCTCAGAATTTCTTAATTTGGCTGTTGGTTTACTTGTTCCCCATTGTGTTTTCTGGCATTGGCTTTCTTGGGAACCACTTTGACCCACAATAAGTCTGTTGTCTCTTTGCCTATTTCTGGAAGTTTGTATGTCAGCATCCATAACATTCAAGGGTTGCCCCCTTCATAATGTAGAACTTGTCTAAAATGAGTGGGTTCCCATTTGCAACTGGGGGAGGAATCAGCATTATCCATTTTAGACCTTCTCTTTTCCTCTCTTCTGAGTCTAAACTGTGTGCTCAGTGGTGACGTGAACTTGTGTGTCCTCGCAAAATGGGGCCTTCTCTCCTCTCTCCAGCCACACAGCAGAGGTTGGGCCAGTGGGTATCAGTGATCAAGAACATTTGCATTTATCTTTTGAAAAGAACATTCCATTCAGAAGGAAACATTGGTGAAATACAAAACAGAGAAGCAGTCTGGGAACAGATGTGCCTAGATATTTAGAGTCTAGAAATTCAGGGGAAATCTGAAGAGCTTGTCAAAATTCTATGGGGACAATTCATCTTTCTCCAATTTAGCACAGAGGCTATTTTCTGCTACATTTGACAGGTGGCTGAGTTCTGATCTGCATGTCTATTTGGAAACATGCTTACCCAAGGATTAAACATCTGTTTGAAAACACAGACATGCAGTGGTTCAAAAACCTGTTACTTGATATCAGTAGCTTAAAAGATTACAACTGATTGTTAGTTGTTTTCAGTCTTGGAGTAAGGTGAGTGTAATTAGTTAAAGAGATGTGTCATTCAGTTTTCTCTTATGTTAACATTTTTGAATTTTGGTTTTGTTCTTACCTTTGGAAAGTAAGAAATTTTTGGAATGTAAGAGAATAAGAGTTTTTTTTGCTCCAGGTTGCAAAAAAAAAAAAAAAAAAAAAAAATAGGAAATTGATGTTGTTGCTAATATTCTCTTTCTTTTCCTACTTTTAGAATTTTACATTGAATTCTCCTTTCAGATTTTTTTTTTAATATATCGACTTCATATTAGGTACATATGCTTATCCTTCTATGTTATGTTAATTTTTTCTCATTCTTCAGAAGTATTAAGCGTGGGGTAATTTTGAACTGAATATTTGTATTGATTTGAATGTGGCTCAAGTTTTAAATTTAGAACCTACTGTTAACTATTAGCCAAAGTTTTTATGGACGTTGCATTAAAATCTCTCATTCTGGTGAGTGAGAGAGAAAGAATCAATGATTAACGCTTTTAACATTTTAGATATATTTTTAATTCTAGTAAATAAATGAAAAAAAAAATATATATATATATATCCCTAGTGTTCTGGTTTGCTAATGCTTCCATTTTGCAAAACACAAGAAATGGATTGGCTTTTATAAAGGGGGTTTATTTGGTTACAAAGGTACAGTCTTAAGGCCACGAAGTGTCCAAGGTAAGGCAACAACCATAGGGTACCTTCACTGGAGAAAGGCTGTTGGTGTCCCGAAAACCTCTGTTAGCTGGGAAGGCACGTGGCTGGCATCTGCTTGCTCCCAGGTTCCATTTCAAAATGACGTTCTCCAAAATGTCTGCAGAAGATTTTCAATGGCCATCCTCAAAATATCTGTCTCAGCTGCTGTCTGTGGCTGGGCATGTGTGGATCTTTTTAAAGTACTCCAGTGATCCAATAAAGACCCACCCTGAATGGGTGGGGTAACACCTCCATAGAAATAATCCAATGAAAGGTCTCACCCACAGCTGATTGAGTCACATCTCCATGGAAATATTGAACCAATAGGTTCCAACCTAATCAACACTAATGTGCCTGCCCCCACAAGACTGCATCAAAGGATATGGCTTTTTCTGGGGGACATAATATATACAAATTGGCACACCTAGTAATAATTTCATTATGCATTTACATATATAATTTTGTTTTCAAATTATATATTTGATAACTTTTAGATCACTTTTGCAATTAAAGTTATCATTAATAGAAAGTTGGAATAAGAAATTATATACGATAAATGTTCATGTGTGTGTGTACAGTTATATACAATGGGATATACATACACACATGCATATATACATACACACACACATATATTTTTCACTTTAAGCTGAGCATCTAAGAACAAGCAGATAATAGGCATTAATTCAATGTTTTTGCATGACCAATAAACAATTTTAAGTGTAACATACAGTTTGGATATGTGAAACCCTTAATTGTATCTGCCTTTAAGAGGTTCATTGTTTGGTGGCTGTTATATGTGTGCCTTAATATTTCCTTGATGCCAGAGATATTTGACTGTTTTTCTTATTTATTATAACTATAGCAGAGGATCCCCTCTGTGCCGGTTTGAGTGTATTATGTCCCCCCAAACGCCAATATCTTTCATGTAATCTTGTGTGAGCAGACATATCAGTGTTGATTAGACTGTAATTCTTTGAGTGTTTCCATGGAGATGTGCCCCACCCAACTGTGGGTGATGACTCTGACTGGATAATTTCCATGGAGTTGTTACCCCACCCATTCAGGGTGGGTCTGAATTAAATCACTGGAGCCATATAAATGAGCTGACAAACAGAAGGAACTCAGTGCAGCTGAGAGTGACATTTTGAAGAGGAGCTACAGCCAAGAGGGACACTTTGAAGAATAACGCAGGAGTTGAGACAGAAGCTGCAGATGAGAGACAGTTTGAAGATGGCTGTTGAAAGCAGACTCTTGCTCTGGAGAAGCTAAGAGAGGATAAATGCCCCAAGAGCAACTGAGAGTGACATTTTTGAGGAACTGCAGTCTAGAGAGGAACGTCCTGGGAGAAAGCCATTTTGAAACCAGAACTTTGGAGCAGATGCCAGCCACGTGCCTTCCCAGGAAACAGAGGTTTTCCAGACACCATTGGCCATCCTCCAGTGAAGGTACTTGGTTGCTGATGTGTTACCTTGGATACTTTATGGCCTTCAGACTGTAACTGTGTAACTAAATAAACTCCCTTTATAAAAGCCAATCCATTTCTGATGTTTTACATTCCAACAGTGTTAGCAAACTAGAATACCCTCCTAGGGATTAAAGAAAAATATTTTGATTTCATAATCTACTGTTGTATGACTAATGTTAAACTTTGGTGCCTGCTTTCAGGTTGGTCTTTTCAAATCCTGATGTTTCATGGTAACTATCTTGGAGAAACTTCCAAGTGGGCATCTGCCATATGTGTTGGGTACATTTATCTGGACTTCTGTAAAATCAGGGACTCACAGAAATTAAAGGGCTTTCAACAGTGCTCTCTCCAGCCCTTTCAAGCAAAGCTCTGCTGCACTTTATCTATGCTGTTTGTTAATGCAGCTGGTGAAGTTTCTTTAGAACAAAAGATCCTGATGCTCAAAAGAATGGGAAACCTCTGGTGTAGACAAGTGGTTCACAATTAAGGGTGATTTTACCCTCTGTCCCCTGGAATATTTGCCAATGTGCAGAGATGTTTTTGATTGTCATGTCTAGGTGGATGATTCTGGCCAGGGATACTGCCAAATATCATGCACAGTAGAGTCCCTATCCCCCAGCAAACAAAAGTATCTGGCCCCAACACATTTGACGATGGCAGCATAGAGAGGAGTGGAAGCTAGTTAGTCCCCCTGGAACAACTAATAAACAACAGGAACTACTAGTAAATAACCTGGAATAACTGTGGGGAGACAAACATGACCGTCCACTCATCGTATACCAACCTGGATTGGGAGTAGTGCCCGAGATCGCAGCGTAAAATCTGTAAGTAAAAACTGTGGACCCGAGCCAAGAGCCCCTCCATCACAGAAGCCTCATGGTGCTAGAGAGCAGCACTCTCTGAACAAGCGAATATACCTCAGCCCAGCTACAACTGGGGTTTTAATGTTAACCGCTCTATACAGATTGGGAATCTCCAACAACAGACAGAGGCTTTTTGTGATAACTGACTTTGGAGAGTCGGGGGACATATCTGTCTCAGGATGGGGAACCCAAAGGATCAGGTACTATCTCTGGCTGATGGGGGAATCTGGTGGCCATAGACCAACCCTGAAAGGGGGCTTTCTGTCCCTTTCTCTCTCTCTCAACCTGGGCAGCTCAGTGGAGAAAGCCTCAACAATTTTCAGCTCGCAGTGCTCTGCAGTAGAGAAAGCCTCAGCCATTTTAAACTCACAGCACTCTGACCCAGACAAGGGTGGAGACAGCAGAGTCAGAGAGACAAAGAATCTATTTATATGCAAATGACCTCTCTCTAGGGGGCATATCTTCCCAAGAGGAAAGAGGAGGGGCCCAGCTCTACTACCTGCCTTCCACTCACAACCAGACCTCAGAGTCTGGGGGAAAACAGCCACGGGCCACACCTCCTTACATCAGTCTGTACTGACAGGCTGACAGGCACCACCTGCTGGGCAGAAAAGCACAGGGTGTGTCAATCCTCTAAGACACACCATCAGGGAAACCCAATACTGAATATTTCCTCCTTCTGGGATCTGAGCCTGTGCTCATCTGGGAAAGCCTCATTGGGGTGGCCAAGGAAACCAGATGCCTAGACAACAGGAAACTACAACCTACACTAAGAAAATGAAGCTATGGACCTGTCAAAGTTACAAACTTACATTTCAGCTGAGATACAGGAATTTAAACAACTAATGCTAAATCAATTCAAAATGTTTAGAGAAGATGGCAAAAGAGATAAAGGCTATAAAGAAAACACTGGGTGTACATAAGGCAGAAATCAAAAGTTTGAAAAAGCAACTGGCAGAATCTATGGAAATGAAAGGCACAACACAAGAGACAAAAGACACAATGGAAACATACAATAGCAGATCTCAAGAGGCAGAAGAAAACACTTAAGAACCAGAGAACAAGGCACCTGAAAGCCTACACACAAAAGAACATATAGAGAAAAAAAATGAAAAAATATGAGCAACATCTCCAGGAATTTAAGGACAAAACGAAATACAAGAATGTACATATCATTGGTGTCCCAGAAGAAGAAGAGAAGGAAAAAGGAGCAGAAGCAATAATAGGGGAAATAATCAATGAAAATTTCCCATCTCTTATGAAAGCCGTAAAATTACGGATCCGAGAAGCACAGCATGCCCCAAACAGAATAGATCTGAGTAGGCCTACACTAAGATACTTAATAATCAAATTGTCAAACATCAAAGATGAAGAGAGAATCCTAAAAGCACCAAGAGAAAAGCAATCCATTGCATACAAAGGAAGCTTTATAAGACTATGTGTGGATTTCTCAGCAGAAACCATGGAGGCAAGAAGGAAGTGGTGTGATATATTTAAGATACTGAAAGAGAAAAACTTCCAACCAAGAATCCTATATCTAGCAAAACTGTCCTTCAAATATAAGAGAGAGTTCAAAATATTCTCTGACAAACAGACAATGAGTTTGTGAGCAAGATATCTGCCCTACAGGAAATACTAAAGGGAACACTACAGAGAGATAGGAAAAGACAGGAGTGAGAGGTTTGTAACACAGTTTTGGGTGATGGTAGCACAGCAATATAAGTACACTGAACAAAAATAACTATGAATATAGTTGAAAGAGGAAGGTTAGGAACATGTGGGGCACCAGAAGAAAAGAGGAAAGATCAAGACTCAGTGAAACCTAGAGTGTTTTAACAATTGTGATAAAATGTACAAATATGTTTTTTTCACGAGGGAGAACAAATGAATGTCAGCCTTGCAAGATGTTAAAAATAGGTATTGGGGGGAAAATGCAATCAACGTAAACTAGAGACTGTAATTAACAGAATCGTATTATGCTTCCTTTAATGTAACAAAGGCAATATACCAAGGTAAATGCAGATAAGAGGGGGGCATAGGGGAGGGGTGTGAGACTATTGGCTTTGGTGGTGTTGTCTGACTCTATTCTACTTTGATCTAAGATTATCTTTCCTTTTGCTGCTTCCTAGCTGTCATTTTTTTTTTTCTCTCTTTCTTCTTTTTCTTTTGCCTCTATACTTTCTTTGACTCTTCCTCCTGCTTTGTGGAAGAAACGTAGATGTCCTTATATAGATAGTGGTGAGGGTGGTGAACACATAAGTATGTGACTAAACAGGGAACCATTGATTGTTTACTTAGGATGGAATGTATGACGTGTGAACAAAGCCAATCTTAAAAAAAGAAAAATGGGTTGATGACGAAAACTTGAGGGCATTATACTGAGTGAAATAAGCCAGACACATAAGGACAAATATTGCAAGGTGTCACTAATAGGAACTAATTATAATACGTAAACTTGTAGACATAAAATATAAGTTACCAAGATATAGAACGAGGCTAAAGAATGGGGAGCGGTTGCTTAGTATGAACAGAACATTCAACTAGGATGAACTTAAATGTTTGGAAATGAACAGAGGTGATGGTAGCATGCCATGAGATAACTAACAGTGCTGAATGGTGTGTGAATGAGGTAGAAAGGGGAAGCTTAGAGTCATGTATGTCACCAGAAGGAAAGTTGGAGGTCAAAAGATGGGAATGTATAAAACAATAAATCTTGTGGTGGGCAATGTCCGAGATTAACTGTACAAATATTAGAAATCTCTTTCATGAACCAGAACAAATATATGACAATACAACCAGAAGTTAATAGTAGAGGGGCATATAGGGAAAAAATATATACCTATTGCAAACTACATACTACAGTTAGTAGTATTTCAACATTTTTTCATAAACAGTAACAAATGTACTATACCAATACTACGAGTCGACAATTGAGGGGGGTTGGTTAGGGATAGGGGAGGATTAGAGGTTCCTTTTTTTTTTTTTTTTTTTTTTTTTTTTCTTCTTCGTCTTCTTTTCTGAAGTAATGAAAATGTTCTAAAAATTGAACAAAAATTAAGTGTGGTGATGGATGCACAGCTATGTATGATGGTACCGGGGGCAGTTGATTGTACATTTTAAATCTTTGGATAATTGTATATATGTGAACAATCTCAATTAAAAGAAAAGTATCTGACCCCAAATGTCAGAAACCCTGGTCTAGACCAATTCATGATTTTGCTGATAAAGAAGCTGTGTGTAGTGAGGTGGGGATATGTGTTCAAAGTCACACAGTTTATTTCATGCCTGAGTTCAAGACTTGATTTTCCCTATTGTATGCTGTTTCTCCTCTACCTGAGCATCCATATGAAATGACCTTTTCAAAAGTAAAGTAGCAACAAGAAAGTATAAATATAAAAGCATAACATAACATTTTACAGTGACTTGCATATGCTTCATTGCAATAATATTGGTCTATTATCTAGAATGCTCCCTGTAACAAAAATTAAAAAGATAGAATCCTGTCTGCAAGGAGCTAGTCAATTGGGGAGATGGGTTGAGAGATAAATCGATAATTGATGGGGAGGATTAATAACTAGCGCATGGAAGTATTTGTAAAGTGATATGTGAATGGAGATAAGGAGAGACTGGGCTGCAGAGAAGCAGGATAAGCCACAAGAAGAGGTAACGGAAAGCAGGGTCTTGGAGGATGAAGAGGATTTTGTCAGATGGGAAAGAGAGGGGAAAGAAAGGTGTTCTGAGATAACAAATGCCAAAAGACCTGGAAGAGTCAAAGTGCTTTAATGTATTTTGATGACAATTTAGCCTGATTAGTATGAATTGGTTGAAGAACAGTCCTTTTACCCAGAAAGATTTCTACTCATGTGCCATTGTGCTCAAAGTTCCACTTTAAGAATTTTGTTCCATTTGATTGAAAATTTCCCCTTCCCTCCCTCATCTTTAAAGAGAAAATGTGTCTCCAGAACCGTTATGTCTCCAAGGAAATACAGGGAAGAAAGTACACCCAACTGCTTCTCTTTGTAAAAATAAAGTGTTTCGCACAGTAATAATAATCCCAGATGGCTGAGCATGGGTGAGACTGGTGGAGATATGAAAAAATAAGAAAGTTGTGGTGGTGGGAAGGCACCCAAGTCCTAGCGTGCCTAATTCCTAATTTCACAGACTCTGAGTAGCAGTTCTTGTGATATTTTTGTGATCAAACCTTTTGTCAGTTTGAGCTATGTGCTCTAGTATTATTCTGTATTTGTGGGTGTGCATGTGTGTGCTTTCTTCCAGGTTAATTATCCAGACAGGGATGAGCACCTTCTCCAGGATGTAAGGGGTTCTGCTTATCTGGCTTGGCCACTCCACCCCTGGCTGCACAGACCCTGTCAGTCAAAGGCTACTTGGCTCAGACACATGTTTAACATATTGCCCTGCAGGAATTCTTTAATTTGAACCTTGTAGAACACAGAAAGGATCAGAGTCACCTTTTGCACATTTTTTTAACTTTATTTATCAAAAAATTAGAAAAACAAGTAATAAAAAAACATTTCAAACAAAATCAAAACAAAGGAATAAGAAAAAAACAAATAACCTAAAATAGCTGCATTGCTTCCAGCATGTTCCTACCCTACCCCAAGAAAATAAACTATAACCCAGCAAAGGAATAAGAAAAACAAATAACCTAAAATAACCACTGCTGACCACTGGCACATTAGGGACCTTTTTATGAATCATGCAAAGGAATCCTTTGGAAAACCACATAGAAACAGGCAACCCTTTCTCCTTGCTCTGGTGACCCAAGGCAAGGCTGCTGGCTTGTGGAAAGGAAGTTGGGGTAGATTTCAGCCCTACTTGCACCCTTTTACCAGATGCCTTTGGGCCGACCATAAACTGTCATTTCATGTTCATGGACCCTGGAAAGGAGGTACTGAGTGGCATATCCTAGAGTATAGATCATGTATGTGTCTGTGTATGGAGGTAGGTTTGTGTGTGTCCTTGTGTGCATGTATATTTGTGGCTGTTAATAGCCTCCAACCCCACCTCACTAAGAAGATGGAAAACCCCTGGACAGATGTCATTCAGGTAAATTCCTCAGCTCTGGTCTGTGTGCTGCCTGCATTGGCATGCTTTGTTGTTTTAGCTGGAGCCTTTATTACCACCCAGAGGAATCACTCTGAATCCATCTGCCATCACACTCTATGGACAGTGTCTTTATCAGTCACATTTCTAAGTTCAGCCACAGTGCTTAAATCAGATTTTCTCCTTCAGCACCTCTTTAAGAAGCACCTGCCACGTGCACATATTACCTTACCTTTCCTGTATCTGCATGGTGCTGCAGCACTGTCGATGTCATGCAAAATCCATCCTGATACACTATCCATGAAGGCAGTGAGTGAGGTAGTGGGTAAATTGCATCCACTTCTAGCTTTTGACAGGTAAGGAAAGTTTCCAGCATGAGGGGGCTCTAGGGACAGCTCCTCAGACTCCCGGATATGTTCTTTAAACACACATCCTTCCTCAAGATGCTCGGGTGTTTACTGTTTTGTTCAACAGTCAACAAGAATTTGCGAGCTTACTTTATGCCAACCCCCTGGCCGGTGTCACTAGCTTGTAACTCTCCCTGGGTACTCTGTGCAGTGCTTCAGAACAGACAAGGAAAGTGAGGGCAAGACTTGACTTTAAAATTCAAGTAATTCTATTGCCAGGTCTGCCTTGATCAACTGATCTGTTGAAAATTAACAACTGAATTACAGCTCTTTCTCTTTTGTACCATTTTGTAATGAAATAACTTTACAAAATTAAAACCCCTGTGTATCACCATAATGCTCCTGATTCCTGTTAGATCAAGTGGCTGAAATGGGTGTTACGTATGCCGTTCCATCAGTCTTGTTGTTCATGTATATTATGTGTGTGTACAATGTGTTATGCTTATTCTAGCATTTCACACTTGTCTCCTTAGTCTTTCTTGCTCTTCTGAAAGCTGAAATAAACATTTCCTGTGTTAGCCTTTACCTCCTTGATTGCAACGTGTTGATTATCCACATCCGGTAGGTAGAACTTCTGTATGATTGTTTTCTTTTTCATCTGATTATGTTCATTCTTCTCTTTCTCTGATGTACTCCCTTTTTGTTGAATAAAACTTTATCTCTGTTTTTACTTTATTCATTCTCTCCTTTCATGTTTTTAAGACCTCTCCTTTGGTTTCCCAGAGATTTCACACACTGCTCAGCCGTATTGAATATCTTAAAACTTAAAAAAGTTTTGCTTACATAAACAGACATTCAAAATGATTAAAAAATAAAACCATGAAATATTTTGTTAAACAAGTCCAAACAAATTTATGGACCTTTATGTATTATATTAAATTCACAACAGATGAATTTTGTTTAATTTTATATTGTGTAGGCATTTTAAGAATAATTTTTACAAAGAACGAGAAAATAAATTTTCAGAAAATCATACAGTCTTTGTAACTACTTCCCTGTCATCATTCAGTGTCATCTTTTGTAAATTAATATATATGGCATTTATATATTTGATCAAAATACCTTTACACATAAATGCTAGTGCTTGTGACCAGCTCTCCTCCTTCACAAGAGATGACAGGATAGGTGGATGGAAGTTATTGCAGTCTTCTTGGCCAGATGCAATTATGTACTAAGGAACAGTATAAAAAATAATCTTTTCTTTTTCAAAGTGAGTGAAGACTGGGAGAGAGTCCTTCAGATTCTTGCTATTATAGTTTTAAATGTTTTGTTGGAGGATTTCCATTTCAATCAGGCAGTTAGATTGGAATAAAATTGAAAAGTAAAATGAATTATATTTCCTTCACCATTTCTTATAAATTAAAGCAGGGTCCTTAAATTACCACACAGGCTGGTGAAAGGTCTTTTATGTCTCAAGTCAAGAGAGCTTTGACCCCGGGGAAGTTGGTGACTCTTACATTTGGAACAGGCAAAGAACATGTTCTAACAGTTAATTTTCTGAGGATGAAGAATATCACAAAGAAGAATGCAACCTCCTCTGTATTAAGGTTATTATCAAAAGGGTCAAAGGGGAAGGGGAAGAAACAGTCATTTATTGAATAAATGTATAAAGAATATTGAGTACATGAAAGGAATTATGCCAATGACTAAGGGCAATGGGTATGCCACTGCACTTTTTCCAGCTGGGTTCATCCTGTCAGTAAAATGGCAATTAGATGCCTGTCTTTCAGTGTTGCTATAAGGATTGCGGGTGATATATTTAAATTACTTGGCACTGAGAAATAGAAGTTTGTGGCTGATATTACCATAGAGAATAAGGAACGTAGGCTGAGGAGTTTGGGCCTTTTCTGCAGGCAGTGTTGATCCATTGGAGGTTTTTGAGCATAAGTAACTGCTGAACTATTAGTAGGCTCAGCATTGTGGGAATAGCTCACCAAAGGCAGAAACAAGAGGTGGGAAGATGAATTAGAGGATGATTGCAATATTCCTGGCCAGAAATGGTAATTGAGACTTAAACCAGAATTTGAGGGGTTGGACTGAAGAGGGAAAGGATCTAAGTGATATTAAGTGCATGGAATCAAAGATATTGTAGCCACTTTTGTAGGGCCAAGAGGGTGAGTGGCAGGATGGCAAAAGTGTTAACAGGAACAGAAAATATCAGATCAGGAATGTGTATTCAGTTCAAAGGAGAAGGCAGAATGAGTTCTGATTTGGGAAGGTCAGCTTTGAAGTACAGTAATGGCACCCATTGGCTGCTAACATTAGATTGGCCATTTCCCTCCGGGGTAGCACTTTATCAGGAAAGAATTCAACACTCTTAAATTCAGAAAACTTGTGCACACAAAGAGAGATGTTTCTCTGAGTCACCCTGCTGAGTTTAGTGAGATGATAGCAGTGACCCTGATTGTCTTTGAGCATGGAGGCTGCCTGACTAGTCCTGAAAAGTTGTTTCTTCTTAAGGGTTATCTCAATGATGGGTAAGGCCTTATCCCATGAAGAAATATAATACAGTCTTCTTATATCTTTTTAGTGTTTTTATCCATGGCATTACAGCTATTGAATGTCTTTCCTATTCACATCTTATAATACTATGATTTTTACTATGCCTACACTGAGTTACTGGTTCAAACCATTTAAAAATGCTCAAAGCCTATTTTGAGAAACTATTTAAGGACAGGTATAAATGACAGCTCATTCTGTAGGTGTGGCACAACATATATCTGTTGGTCATGAGAAAGGGAGGAAGTGAATAGATGTACTTGTTGGTGGAGGGTGGTTTTGAGTAGTGGGAGACACATTAGACCTGGTTTGAAAATTGTCTTAGTTTGCCACAGCTGCTATGACAAACACCATACACCGGTTGGCTTAAGGAATAGGAGTTCATTATCTCAATGGTTTTGGAGGCTGGGAGACCAAAACCAAGTGTAGTCTATAGAGTTCTGGGGCTTGCTTGCCCGTAATCCTTGGGGTTCCTTGGCTTGTGTCTCCACGTCCATCTCATGGTGATTTCTCTCCTTGGTTTCCTCCTGTGGATTTCTCTGACTTCCTGTTTCTGGCTTCTTCTGATTGACTGTATTTGGATTTTCTCTATTTATAAGGCCTCCAGTCATACAGATTAATGCCAACCCTGATTCAATTTGGCCTCATCTAAATAGGACATTTGAAGATCCCATTGACAAATGAGTTCACAACTTAACTAATAACATCTTCAAAAGTCCTATTTACAAATGGGCATGCATCCACAGGAACATGGATTAAGACTTGACCCTGTATTTTGTGGGGTACATGATTAAATCCCTAACAACCATGTAGTGTAAACATTCTTTTTTTATTATCTCAATTCCATTTTATAAGAGCTGGCACAAAGGTATTTTAAATGCTTGTGCATTAGTTTCAGCCACAAGCCAACGAGCTTTCAAACAAGGCAACCTGGACAAAGAGGAGACAGTTTATGTGCATGTTTTTTGTGTTGTGTATCTATGTGTTGTGTGTATGTGTGTGTGGTTCTGTCTATGAGGATATATATTTTAGCTTAGCAATGTCCACACCCTCTAAGGAGCCTTCAAACCCCACATCGAGTGTGCCATTATATATTGTGTCCCTTTTCTGTTTGAGCTATTACTTGTTTATTGTCTTTATGGACTGAGTTCCTTGAGGCTTTTTAGCAAAGGAATACTTTTATACATCAAACATAGCCATGTATACTGCTTCTGGATGAAAATGAGAAAAAGAGATCTTGGATTATTAGGAAAATGCTCTCATTTTCTAGGTCTAGGTATAGTCTAGGTGTCGTTTCTAAAACAGTGTTAAGCAAAAGTAAACTCTCAAGATACTGACTTTTGACTGTGTGAAACTGTGAAGTGGAACAGCAAAGGTTATACTTTGATTTTACCTTGCTTGAAATGAGAAAACGTATGTCAGTCTCTGATAGTGCTTGATGTATTCTTTATTTCTTTGTCCAGTGGGCAATAAGAATGGACTAAAAGATAAAGTGGTGTTGGCACTGCATTTAGCTACAGGGTGTCGTCTCCTCTTTCCTTCTGCCATTACTTTGCTTAGATTCTGGATTCACTATTGGAGGAAAAAGTATGAAGACTGTAATTACCAGCTCTCCAACTTTATGGGGCATAGTCTCTCTCTCTCTCTCTCTCTCTCTCTCTCTCTCAGATGGAAGGAGGAGACAAGACAAAGTAGATAAATATAAAAGACAGAAGGTGCTCATAATATCCCAATAATAGCCAGTTGTTTAATCTTTCCTACATCACCCTCACTCCTTATTTTCTTACAAATTAGAGGTTAAGTGAGTACATACAAATAAGAAAGGGGCCTCGAGTCATACACAGCTCCTCAGAAAATCATCCTGGTGATGAAGGACAGGGGTTGGCAAACTTCTGTGAAGAAGGAAATAGTCATCATTTTAGGCTTCGTGGCAACTACTCAAGTCCACCATTGTAATGTCAAAGCTGCCACTGGCAATACAGAAATAAATGAGCATGACTATGGACATATAAATTTGAAATTCATAGAATTTTCATGTGCTATGAAACATTGTTCTTTTGACTTTTTTAACCATTAAAAAATGTAAAATCATAATTAGCGTGTGGACTATATGGAAACAATCATCAGACCAGATTTGGCCCAGGAACTGTAGTTTTCCAAGTCCCGATTGAGAACAACATGTGATGTTCTGAGGCATAAAAAGCAAGACAATCACTACCATTTACTGAGCACTTGCTGTATATAAGCCACTATGCCAAGTATTTTATATACATTTATTTTCATTATAGTTTTAATTATATGCATTTTCATCTCATTTAACCTTCAAAGCAATTCTGTATCACATAGTATTAGTTCTATTTTGAGAAAACTAATTGAGGCCCATGAAAGTTAGGAAACTTTCCCAACATCACACTGCTGATGAGTCAGAAAACTTGTGTTCGGCTCCTACCTGGCAATACAAACCACCTGGGCAGAAGACCTTAACTTCTTTGGATTTTAGTCTCCTTATCTGTAAAAACTGAAATGCCATCCTCACTGTTCTGTAACCATGTAGTTGTGAGTTTCATGTAACTCTGAAAGCTCTAAAGAGCTGTACAACTTTAGAAAGTTTTCATGAAAACACAATGGATTAAGTTATTAAGTTGTTTTTACCTCTAACATTCTGTATACATTAATATTATTATCTGATTAGGAAGGAATAAATTCACAAAAAGTCAATAGACTAATTATAAGGCAGTATGTCAACAAATGAAAGGATTTAATTTAAATTGATGATACAAGTTATAAAGGAATATACAGTACAGGAGAGACAGTGGAGAATGGCACAAATCAGAGAAGAATTCCCTAATCAGGTGAGGTATGAACTATTTTTTTAAAAACAAGGTGGGCTGCATATAGCTAAAGGGTATTAAGAATATATACTCAAGCATCAAGATGGCTGAGTGGAGAAGCTTTGGGCTTCATCCCCACAAAGAAACCTTGGAAAAACAGGAAGAACTGGCAGAAAAGAGAGAACTCTGACAGCCACGAGAAGTAGCATAATGTTACACACAAGGGAACCTCAGTAAGTTAAAGTGTCTATTTTTCATCAGAAGCCATGGAGGCAAGAGGGTAGCGGGAAACCATATTCAAAGTGCTGAAACAAATATTGTCAACTAAGAATTCTATATCTGGCAAAATGTCTTTCAAAAATGAAGGAGGGAATAAGACATTCTCAGATTAACAAAACCTGCGTAATTTAGTCACCACTAAGCCATCCCTACAAGAAATGCTAAAGAGAGTTCTGCAGGCTGAAAGGAAAGGACCCAAGACAATTGAATATTCATTATTATATTTTCACAGAGCTTCAACACTGCCATTTGTAATTTACTCCTAAACATGAACAGACAACCAAGGATCACCAGCTTTGAAAACAGAGATGAAAGCAAACATGTACATGCCAAAATGTCATTATAAGGAAGCAGACACAATGAGTAGAACAGAATAAATGATGAAAGATTTTGCATCCATGAAATAAGAACAGGGCTCCAAATAAATAGGAAACATTAGAAAAGAGAAAGAAATCTTAGAAATTAAAAACATGAAATCCAAAATTAAAAAGTCAATAAAAGTTGAACTATAACATCAAAAAAAACTTCCAAAATGTACAAAAAATGGACAGAGTTAAAAATGAAAGAAGTTAGAGTGTTGTTGCAAGTAACAGAGGTGCAAAGAAACTATAAGTAATATTTTCAGAGAAATATGATTTTATAGCTATGAAATAACGGTGTGCCCCTGTAAGATCTAACAGAGAAGGAGAGCTTGAATTTAAAATACACAGCCATAATTAAAAAAAAAAAAAAATAGTGAATAGTTTAGAAGATACATTCAAAATATAGACTAAAACAGCCAAGAAATTGAGATAGGATAAAATTTAGTGAATTTCACCAAAAGATCCAATATCCCTTTAGAAGCAATTCCATAATAGAAAACAGAGAAAACTTTGGGGAGGAATTGTTCAAAATAATTGGACAAGAAATTGCCCCAGGAAGAAAGAATATTGGTCATTTTATTGAAAGAGCCCACTGAATGCTCAACAAAATGAATGATTAAAGATTCAAACCAATATGTACTATCATGGAAATGTCTAACATCAAGAATAAATAGGAGATCCTGAGAGAGAGAACAGGTTACATTAAAAAAAAAAAACAAAAAACTCCAGAGTAAGAATTATATTAAATGTCTTAATGTCCACAAAATGCAGTAATGATTTCAAAATTATGAGTGAAAATAAATTTCAACCTACAATTTGATATCCAGCCAATCAATCAACTATTATGTTAGAACATAAAAGGCACTTTCAGACAAAAATATTCTTCTTTTGTTAGGTAACTAGTGGAGGATGTGCTCCACCAAAATGAGGAGATAAACAAATTAAGGAGAAAATTTGAGTTACAGGAAACAGGGCATCCAGCAGAAGGGGCAATGGAAGTGAAGGGGCTTCCAGGATGACAGAAAAAGGAAGTCCCAAGGCCGAAGGTGTACAGCAGCCTTAGAGAGCAGCTGTCCGGAGTGAACTGGAGGTCAGGAAGCTTTAAGAGGGGTTCCCCAGAGGTAGAAAAAATAAGGAATTAATAGGTAATTTAATGAGTTGGGGTGGAAATTACAATGTTTGTGTGGAAATTTTACATAACTGTTGAAGGGTATAGGAAAACTTAGCCAAGAGTTCAGAAAAAAAAAATAATCTCATTTAAAAATGTACAAATAACCAACTTTGAGGAAAAAAAGATGTTCTAGAAAATGTAATCACACTACTTGTCTCAGAAGTAGACAACACTGACAAAGTCATGGGTGATGAAAATACTCAACTTGGATCTAAGAAAAATTGTGATATGATATTGGAAAGAATGAAGAATGAGTGCTAAAATCATCATCATCATAGGAAGTCATGGGAATGTCTAAAATTGATTAAAGACTACAGTCTATGCGTGTAATTCGGGAATATGGAAAGGAATAGTAGAAGAAACAGTTAAGAGCTGAAAGTCATTTCTGCTTGTGTTTTCGAGGGCTGCAGAGAGGAAGGGGGAGTTACGGAAGGCTGCTGGTTTTGGTATAAGAAAGCACTATTTATAATTCTTAACTGTATATGAAGCTCATTTTGTTGAAAGCAAATACTAATTATCTGGGGGGAGGGCATACAGGCAGCCTTGGGAATACGTGAACTTCTTGATGTAGACAGGTTCAAGTGGAGCTTTTCTCCCTCTTTTGCTCAGTTCCGTTATGCTTCCTTGGACCTTTTTTCAGAAGAGATAGCAAAAAGACATGGCACTCTCTTGGTCCTGTCTTCAGCCCACTTGTGGCTCCATGGCCCCTGCATGGGAGTTCTTAGGAGAAGTTTGGCTGAGGCCGTGGGAAGAAGGCAGGTGGGACGCTCCTGGAGGCATTCCCTAGGTACCTGGCCACTTGATCAGCTCATTGCCAAGATCCAGCGGTTCTAGGCTAACTAGACAGCAATGTTACATATTCTGACAGGTGATTTTAAAGATGTGCCTCTGATTCCAGGCCTGAACTGACCACCACTGGTCACATAGTGGGAGAAAATTGGGAGTAAATGTGATCAAAGAATAACTGCAAAGTGAGATCCAGAAGGTCAGTTAAAGCATCACAATTTGTGGCAAAGCATCAAAATTTGTGGCTGGCAGATACAGATGTGGGATCAACTTCAGAGACTGCATAGGGCTTAGTAGTGGCAGAGCCTGGAAGATAGGCATTGCTTTGTGGCCCTAAATAGACGCTACTTTCCATTCTAGAATAAATGCTTGGGCGGCTCTGAGTCTGAAGAGGTTCATTATCTGGCCTGGGACCAAAGTCCCCAAGGTTGTAATGGGATCTAGGTAATCCACAAAGTCTGGGATGAACTTAGGTGCCTTGGCTGTCCATGAACTGAGGTCGTATGGAATTCTTGAGGGACATCTGGCTTTAGAACTTTGGGAAAATCTCTTAGGTCAGAAATGGTATTGGAAATAATTTTGTCCGCATAGTTGGAAAAAACAAGGCAGCAGGTATGACTTCTACTTCTAATAAAATTATCATCTGCTTCACAGCTTACTATGAGACCTGGTTTATTCTGTGTCACAATGTTTATTGCTTCTCAGGTGAAGTTTAGCAAGTGCATTTATTGAGATATCTGACCCAGTTTCATGAGAGAATAATAATTTCTTTTTTAGTAATACAACCCAATAGAGATTGGTGGGATCGTGTTCACTAGACTGTGGGTATATGAGAGATGTGCCTACCATACAATTTGACACAATTCATAAATTAGTTGGCAATGCAATTGGTTCATTAATTCTGGAAATTTAAAATGTCCTTTGAGTCTGGTAGTTGACAGAGATAAAAATGATCAGTCTCCACTGTCTCCTACTTTATAATTCTTGTTACCTTTATCCTTGAGTTCTATGTAAAATAACTCAGGTAATTCAAGCTGTGATTTGAAGATGCAGCCTCTGAGAATGCTTTGCACCTAAAAATTAGACTTAACTCCTTTAGAAGACTTCTGTCTTTCTCCTCAGATGCTATTTTGTTGCCTTCCTTGTTGATTTATAGAAGGCAAGGCAAAGTTTGTTGGTTTATAAAGAGCCATAAGGTAATATATATCTAAAGAGTAGCTGCAATTATTTTAATTTGAGTGATTATGCCATTGCATGGCCACGGATTTTGTCTGAAATGACTGATGCTTTCAAGGAAAAGTTATTAATTAGACAGCAACATTTTAGGGCAATTTTTACCTTCTTTAAATACCTCAGAAGAGCTAGGGAAGGAAAGATGTAGCTAAGGTGTTTTATGATGAGAAGAGTGTCAAGAAATGAATATGGTATTTAAGAGGCAAAATAAATCATTTAATCTAATGCTCTCATTGGCCCAGAAAAGTTTGATAACTTACACCACATCATGGTTCTAGCTGAAGCCAAGATATCACTTATTAAGCTTGGTTCACATAATTTTCAGTCCTGTGCTTTCTCCATTCTGTGGAGATTTCAGCTCTACATGTGAGCTTGAGATCCTGTATCATACCTGCTTTTCTTACTGCTTAACACATTGCTTGAAGAATAATATTGTTAACACACACACACACACACACACACACACACACACCTATAACTCTCCAAATACTTTCTACTAAATAGCTTTCTTGTAATAAGTAGTAAATAATTTTGACTGATAACAGGAAATGTCAAACCCTTTAATGCAGCAGCTCTTCTATTAAAGTTGTTCAGATTTGGTACTCAAATCACAGATGATCCTCAATATTTGAAATTTATGCCATCACCATTGTACATTTTAGTTTTCAAATTAATCTATTTGAGTGAGCATGTGAAGTAGTGCTGCCTTTTTGAGGAATTATTATGTAATGTAACAGTAAAGGCTTTCTGTTTTATGCAATAGTACTGTAAATACACTGAAGATAGGCCCCAAATTGACTAAATAATTACAAAGAAATGAGAAAAATGGAACAGAGTGTTCCAAAAATAAAATATCTACTCAGTTTTCATATGGTCTTTCTACAGCAGTCTTTTACATTTGAATATGATTCAGTTTTCCTAAAAGTAAATCACATAAATATTTAGTAGGAGCACAAGTAACCATTCATTCATTCAACGTCCATTTCTGAATGTCTACTCTGGATCATGCATTGGGTGAGGCCCTGGGAGTATGTATATTGATGTGCATGAATTCATCACCCATAAGAAGTCAGAATTAATGTAATACTACTAATATAACAGATGCCAAGATGGGCCATCCAAAGTGTGAGTAGGTGGGACAGCTGTGCTTTATTGTCTAAGGAGTAAGCCCTGTTTTCATTGGTTTTGTTTGAGGGTGGGAGTGTGAGTGAAAGATTTTGGAGCTCTCAAAAGTTTGCGCGTAGTTAACATGAAGAGTCAATTAGTCTAGAATGGTTATTGATTACTTTAGGGTATAGAAGTTTTTCCACAATTTTCTTGCCTAGCTATATCAGCATGGAGTGGTATGACAGATGCCACAGAATCTCAGGTCTCAGAAGCCATCTAATCTAACTCACGCAAAGTCTTTCCTGGCCCCCCCATCTAAAGCAGCACCCTCTTCTGTTCTCTCTTCTAGCATACCACCCATTTCTTAATGGTGCTGGTTAGGATTCAAATCACATATTTACTAGTTGTGGGAGCCCCGGGCCCCAAGTGTCTTGAAGACTGCACACAGCAGTTTGCTTGACCTAGGACAGTTAAGGTTTGACCTATTCTCCTTGTAATATCAGGTACTAAATGTAATCTGTACCCAAAACTACCTCCTCCCTGAGACTCCCTGAGATACTGTTATCCACAAGATAATCTGTAATCCTCCCCTCCTCCCTGTGGATTACAATCGGTCCCTCCCTATGTTGCACGACCCCTGCTCCCCGCCTTATGCTCTCACACCCATTGGGATGTCAGGCCCTAATAACTGGCTTATTCAGCCCCCCAAAGGGTGGACTATTTCCACGTTGTGCTCTGAACTGGCTGCCATTCAGAGCAGCTCCGGAATCCATTCAAAGAAGCTCCTGATTTCAGGGCAATGTGACTCAATTTCCCCAGCCTGTCGGTAAGCCTCATAATAAGGGCTCATGTCTCAGAACATATCTGGTGCTTTCTTTAGTCCTTTGGCAACAGAAGCCCTCTTGGGCCGTGACACTAGTGTTTACTGGTTTAAAGTTTTCTCCTTCATCACTGGACTCTTAACACCGTGAGGACAGGGACAATGTCTGGGTGTTCATGAACAGGATATGCTCATTACCCAATATACTGTTTGGTACATAGGCACAGTCGGTGCTCAATAAACATTTGTTTGTTGACTGAAAAATGAGTTACCTAATATAAACATCCAGTTTTGGGCAAATCACAGTTATTTAGTTGAATCTATTATTTTGAATTGCTATGCTGTTTTATTTTCTTTTATGAACTTTAATGTTTCAATAAAGATAGAACTGCGTCTTACATTTTTATTTTGAAGGAGGGATTATATATTAATAAAAGAGGAATGGAAAGAAGTAAATACGATGAAATAAGAAAGCTAAAGAGTAAAAGAATACATGAATGGAACATTGTAACCTTAAATTCCTTTAATTTTTTTCTTTACTTTTGCTTTGCTATGCCCACAATGAAAGTTTTCTGCTAAAGAAAAAAGAAGAGTTAGATCAATGTCTTTCCCACTCCCTGAAAACTTGCACATTTCATTTCACCTGCTCCTTTACAAGTCTTATTGGTCTTGTCAGGATTGAATAGATTTCTTTCTTTCTTTCTTTTTTTTTTTTTAACAGATTCAATTAGGGTCCTCTTAGTAACTGCTGCTTTCTTTGGCAACCCTTTGTCCTCTTGTGAAGAGAACCTCTTCAGTTACATTGTTTATCAAGTGCTAAGAGTGGTGTCTTTCAGAAGCATTTCTAAATGGAGATTGCTTTACACTCCCTGGCCTTAATGTACCTGTTGAGAGCTAAAACAAGATGATACATTGAAGGACGGGAAAACTATTTGGGGGAAAAAATCAACTAGTGACATTTTGTATATCAGGTTAGAATGTTAATGTCTTATTCTTTCTTTGAATGACTTTATGATACAAAATATGTAAGTGTTCCTTATTAAATGAGTTTCCAGCCTCACCTAAGTAGACATTGTTTTCAGCGTGCTAGTTTTACCCAGTAAGCAGCTGCTTTTGCATGAGCTATGCCTGGTTATACCATTGTTTTTTGCAGAATTCAAGTTTATAACAGGGAGGTAACTGGACTGGTTAAAGGCGAACCCCTGTGAGTTCAGCCCTGTCCAGATTCCAGGTCAGACAGGAAAAGAGCAGGAAGCATCTGCGAGGCATAATTTCTACATCATTGGTTGTGGGACTGAATCTTGCTGCTAATATACATGAATCATGTGTGCAGGAGATGCATACACGTGAGCTAGCATTTCCTGCACCTTGCTACTTTGGTTCAAGTTTTAGGACTGATCTTTTGATACAGCTTCCCTGCCTCTTTGCTATTGGTTCTGAAGACCTCTGTCCTAAAGCCCAGAGTCAGGGAGCCTGAATCCCTGCTAAGCTTCTGCCAACATCTCCATGTGCTGGGTCAGGAGACCTGAATCCTGCCTCCAGATTCCTCAGCTACTGCCTTGGCATGGAAAGGACAGCTTGCTTCTTAGCGATAACCACCATCATGATATCAACACCACCTGCTGAGCCGAGAGCACCAGAGGCAGCCTGGAACTCCTCATCCAACCGCCCAACCCTGGATGGCATGTGTGACAGGGGACACCTCAAGGGGGACAAAAGGTACAAGAGGGGGAGGTTAGGGACACTAAAGTTGTGTGAAGGTTTGATGTGCTATGTATCCCAGGAAGTGGGTCTGTTTGCTTTCCTGCTTTAGGTGGTGACTTCTCTGGAAATCTTCATGAAACATGGATGAAAGGGTCTGCTTTTTTCAGGTGTTAAGGGGCTGGAGTAGACTGGGTGAAGTTACTGAAGATATTCATGTTTGATGATAGCACCTCTTTAAAGACATAATGAGTCAGTTGTGCAGAATGGATGGCTTGTCTGTGTAACACTTTACTCTGTGGAACCCATTTCCTGGGCACTGTGTCTCCCTGCCTTTCTGGCTTTCGCCAGCTCAGTGGCAAGGCAGACAGCACATCACAGCTAGATGGACCATAGAAAGGCCTTGGTCTAACACTCTTACTGTGTGCATTTTACAGAATGTTGGCCCATAAAGTGTGCTGCATAAGCTTTCATTCTTATTGGAAAGTGTAATTGTAATTGCAAAATGATATGTATCTTTCAGCTTTGGCATACTATAATTTTCTTTGAATTTATCTGTTTATATAAAAAAATCTCTAAATTGTCAAAATCCATCTTGCTATTCAAACATAAAGTGAAGGATGGCCAGGCTAGAGTGATGTGGTAGAGAGAGTCCAAGCTGGTTCAAACCATGGCCGTGCTGCTGATTTCTATGTGATGTTATGCAATAATACGTTTGAGGTTAATTCTCCTCTTTGGCATAAGGTTGATAACATTATTCGAGCTTCTACAGTGCTTGAATGGAACACGGCGCTCGCCCTGTCAGCAGGCAATTCCGAGCAGCCTTCTGCTGTCGCCCGTCCTCAGCCACCAGCCATGACAACCTCGTCATCATCACAGGGCTCAGAGGCCACCACCAACTGCCGCATCAACCTGGAGTTCCAAGCCTTTTGCATCTTAGTACTTTGACTGTGATGATGTGGCTTTGAAGAACTTTGCCAGATATTTTCTCCACCAGACTCATTAGGAGAGGGAACATGCTGAGAAAGTTATGAAGCTGCAGAAGCAAAGAGGTATCTGAATCTTCCTTCAGAATATCAAGAAACCAGAATGACCCAACTGGGAGAGTGGGCTGTAGGCAATGGAGTGTGTACCACAGTTGGAAAAAAGGGTGAATCAGTCACTGCTGGAACTGCACAAACAGGCCACTGACAAAAGCAACCCCTACTTTTGTGACTTCACTGAGACTCATTACCTGAATGATCAGGTGAAGCCCCATTAAATAATTGGTCAGCTACATAACTAACTTGTGCAACGTGGAGCCCCGGATACTGGCTTGGCAGAGTCTCTTTGACAACCACACCGTGGGAAAGAGGGATGACGAGCTAAGCCTGAGACTGGCTTCCCAGGAGCCATGGGGGTGACTCTCATGATCACCAAGGTAGTGCATGCACGTTGGGTTTACCTTTACCATTTCTGTAAGTTGTATCAGCATCCACTAAGCTCTTTCATTTGTACCAACCCTTCAAATAAAGTTATTTGGTACCGCACCCCGCCCCCCAAAGAAAAAACAAATGTAAGAGAAAGTCTAGTAAACACCCAGCAAAAAGCTGTCAGAGAGCAGGTGCTTCAAGAATGTTCTTTCCTTTCTTTACAAGCAAAGTGGACCAGTCAGTGAAAATTAGCTTATATTTTTATACATTCTAATAATAATAATAAAGATAACAAATCTGGCTTCAGGTAAGATATGGAAACTTCTCCTTGGATCTCATAACCATGCTTATTTAAGTATCTAAGAAAATCTAACCTAACTACTGTGAAAGACTGCTTCTTGTCATCTTTTGTCCTCCTTTTCCATCTTTCACTTTTTTTTCCTTTTTTAGTTGTCAGTGCACTGTGTTATGAAAGCCCCCTCCAACTGAATGCCTTGGTTGTGCTCTCCTGTTCTTTGCTACAAAATCTCTAGGAGCCCTGGATTTACCATAGATCATTTACAGTCCCTCTCTTTCAATGCTGATATTCCACCAGGCCAGGAGGAAGTAGTAAAAACACAGTGAGTGAGTGATGAGAGACCATCGTTGTAGCTGTAGAGGTGCATGTGACCCCAGCTGCCTGGGGATTTCTCCATGTGCCAGGTGATTCGTGCGTCAGCAGGTATCCGAGTGCGCAGGTTGGAAGTGTGCTTATGTGGGCTGAGGTGCATTGGCTGTATACAGTTTAGCCAGCAGGCATAGCCTTTTTCTGAAGCTGTTTGCATGTGCAGAAGATAAATTTAAACTTTTAATCTTTGACACTAGATTGGCGTAATCCTGATGATTAGAACATACTAAAATATCCCCCCTCTCTCTTTCATATATATATATATATATACACACACACACACATACATATACACATATATACACACATGCACACATACACACACACTACAATACTACTCAAGGGCATGTAACTGAGTTAGAGAATATGTAAACAGATATTTTCTTTTATATTTTATTAGTTTTTCACATTAGCCTGAAAGACACAGACAATATTTGAGGCCCCCAAGATGGACTTGGATTTGTTTTGCAGGATGATGATTTACAATGAATCTTTTGAGACATCCTTAATGTCTACAGGTAGAAGAAGAAGGATGAAAAGTAGAGGAATATGATTTGCTCTTCCCCGGCTGAGGTTTTATAACCACAAAGCGTTTATAACTGTTTGGTTTAATTGGTTATACTGCTAATGAGGACAGTCTCTCAGATTTGATCCCTAGGCCAACAAAATATATCCATTCTACCTAAGAGTGGGTCAGACAAGAGATGCTAAGGAAAACTAGAACAGTAAGGCATGTAGTGTTTTATGCCCCTAATATGCAGAGTACATTTCTTTACTATGGATTCCCTATGCTAATATTAGTTAAATAATATGCAAAAATATAAATTAAAATTTTTTTTAAAATGGTGGTTAGAGCAAGAAGAAATATATGTAAGCCCTCAGACTATGTATTCTGTGTTGAGTTTGTTATTGTACTTGAACAAAAAATTCCTTGGCTATAAAAAGTGAGTCGATTTAAAATAGTCTAATTAGGCAATCAGTTGTGCTGCTGATCTGCATTCACAAAGAGCGAGTGGAAAACCGGAAGTGACTGCACATTGCTTAATTAGTCCAATTAAACACCTGCCTGAGCCTTCCTGCCTCTGCAAAGCCCTGGCTTATCAAAATCGCTAACACATTGCTAACAATACAACTTTGGGAAATGAAAATATTTAATTTGAAAAGATGTAGAACTATTCTCCGCATTCTGTATGGAAAGAAAGGAAAGAAAATACATGTGAATTATGCATTGCTTAAAACAAAATGATTAGACTTTGTGATTAAGCTCATTTAATGATACAACATAGGTAATTCAGTTTAGAAGTTTACAAAATGTATTATGAAAAAATAAGGCATGTATCTAAAAATGACTATGATGGGTTGAAGGATTCCATAGAATATTTGGGTAAAAGTCTGGAGTGGCCCCTGGATGTGCAGCTTCAGCTAAACCACATAATTACTTCAAAAGATATCATAAAAGGAGATTTGTCATATTCCTTGGTTAATGCCTCTAAATTTTGACATCAGAAAATTAATTGTTGAATTAATACTCTTCTATTTATTTTCATCTTATCTCAGTAGATACAGAGACCCAATTTCAGATATGTGTATAGAAAATTTATCATCCTGAATCAGAAGACAAGAACCTTATTTTATAATTGTAGCATCCAGAATATGAAAGTTTAAAGGAACTTGAAGTTGATTCTTGTTATTTGCTGCAGTTAAGTTCTAAAAAGTCTTCACCAACACTGAATCAGCTAACACTGAACCATTACTCCTAGAAGAAATAGCAAGATAAGTTCCTGTGAACCTCTGGTCACAGCATTTTCATCATCCGATCAATACATAACCTTGTTTTAAGTGTGTTTCTCTTTAAGGACACCTTATTTAATATATTTTGGTTGATTTGTTTATGCTGAACAAATGGCCAACGGTGCTGTAACTCCTGCCTGAACGAAGCTCATCTAACAGGTGTTTTTCTCCATAAGGCACATCACAGCCTTCTTGTACTGGGGAACACAAGACAGCACTTCAGTGTTTTGCTTTGGGGCCATTTTAAATAGCAAAGTCCTCAACGGGAAGCATAAAAATGTGAAAAATTTGACACTAAATATACCATGAAAAGGATATTTGTTTATAGTTTGAAAACTGAAACAAGAAAGCAGAGCATTGCCTTGTTCGACCTCTATGAGGATGTGCATATTTGGTGACTGAAGTTTTTCTTTGCTCCTTGCTTGTCTGTGAATGACCCCAAAGGTGTTGCAAGTTTGCTTTTGGGCTTACAAATAAATTTTAGTGAGTAGGTGAAATTGCAAGTATGAAATCTGTGAATACTGAAGATCAACTGTAATCTTTAATTTATAGCTGAAAAATCAGGCCCTGAAAATTTAATTGAGCTACCCAATGTTGCACAGATAATAAAAGGTGGGCCTGAGGCTCAAGATGAAGTATTCTGACCTCATGTTGGGGCTCTTTCCCCTTCATGGTTGTGTGTTTTTGGAACATCCCCTTTGTTACAGAACTAAATGATAAACTGTCATATTTAAACCTCACAGCATCCTTAAGCCCCATGTATTATTATGCTTATTTCTCAAAGTAGGAATCTGAGTCTCAAATTCAGTAATTTCATATCCACTTAGGAAACGGCATGTTCCGGAGCTTGTGTTCTTTCACTACCACATGGCGCCTCCTTTTACTGACATCTCACTCTGCAATATTAGATGCTTCCGTGCTGATCATTCCGACCCCATTCAGCAATTTCAAAAATTCTGATAGAGTTTTTAAAAAGAAATGATATACTGAATTAGAAAATGAGCTGCTTTCTCTTCTCTGAGTTGTCCAAATACAGGTTCACAAGAAAAATCGTGACAAACGTAATTATAACCTGCTCATTTGTCCCTTTATTCCATCAACAATTACCTACACTTTGAAGCCTCTTGGAAGTGATGCTTGAGAAGTGCAGCCAGATAATATAGCAGAGCATTCAAGTGGAAGTCTGGCATTCCATCCTTAAAGAAGAGGACCCTACAGGAAAATGTCAGCAGAGTCTTTGTTTAAGTCATTGGCATTTTACCAGCAGTGTGGTGATCTATTTGTACTTGAATAGGAAAATGATAATGTACACTTACGTAGCAAAATCAGAAAATGTCAGTGGGTGATAAAATCATTTCTTTGAGCCATGAGGAACTTTCAAAAAGAGGTATGTCATGTATGCCCTAATGAAATTGTGCAGCCATCAGTTTTATTGTCATAAATACAGTTGATTTTGGTTTTAGAAATTTGTATGGCATACAAAGTGAGACCAGAATTATTGAGAATGATGTTAGAGGAATAACCTGCACTGCAAATGTCAGGCAAGTTAAAACCTGAATTCTTTTTCTTCACCAGTCATTCAGACATCTGGCGGGCTAATTTTTCAGTGTGTGAAGGTCTTTTTCTGGATAATAGAGATGATGATTTCTTTTGCTCTTTCTCAATACGTGTGCTGTGTGTGTATCAGGAGAGCAGTTAGTATATAGGGAGAGGCGAGAGGAAGGGGGCATTCCTTTAGTTTCATGATTCCTTTAGTTTCTATAGTAGAAACTAAGCAACAACTGAAAGGAGAAGAATTTGTTGGGATGTTTTTCACTGTGTTTTTTTTTGGAAGATACTGTTTACATATATGCTGGTGAGGAAACAATATTTGTTCCCTTGAACTTAGTTTAACTTTGTTAAACATTTCCCCCTATGGCACCAAATGTCACCCTTTGTATGTAGCAAGTAATGTTGGTTCTGTTCCAAGAAATGCTAATGCTTTATATTTGCTTGTTGTCATATTAATTCTAGCTGTTGTTTTGTTCTTGTTTATTTTGTTGAGTCTAAAGCTCCTTGTAAGTGCTTCCAAAAGCTGGCTGAAAATTTAAGTTTTAAATACAAAATAAATATAAGAATCTGAAATTTGACAGAGTATTTTTAAAATATATGTCATATGACAAAACCATAATACCTAAGGTGGGAATTCTAGCCTGTATTTCCTCTCTCATTCTGTGTGTGTATGTATGTGTGTGTGTGTGTGTGTGTGTGTGAGAGAGAGAGAGAGAGAGAGAGAGAGAGAGAGAGAGAGAGAGAGAGAGAATAAATTTAATGTTTACTACAAAAAGTTTGAGAACAGAAGCAAGTCCTTTTTTGATAAGAAGAGATTTGTATTCTTAGTTTCCTGCTAGAGAGTTTCCTTTAAATCCAGTTAGGACATTAGATAAGAATACAGAAACTAAAACTGTGTACTCCTGCTTCTGAAAAGCCTGCAACTTTAACTCTCCTCTATTTTCTAACTTGAAATCACCATGATTTACACTAAAATCTAATCTCTTGGTCTGTATTAGAATTTGGGTGTGGTTTAAGTTACCACAAGGTTTCTTTGTTTCAGAATTTGTTACTACTGTCTGTTGCCTCTAACTGACACACTTAATAAGAATAAATGTTAGATTTAGCAAAGGAAATAAGAATAGACAGAGCATAGCTATCAAGTAACAGAATCATCTGTGTTGCAACTATGATTTTATTTGATACTGATTAGAAGTCTTGTCTCTGTGGGCTTGTATTTCTCTTGCCATCTGTAATGTTGGCTGAACACAGTTAATCTGTTTCTGAATAAATTTTATGATTCCTCAGACTGATTAGTGTGTCTTTCTGCACCCATTATTCAAATTACTGGGCCCATGAAAGCAGGTTTCAGTGACAATGGGAGGTGTAGCTGGTGGATGACCACAAACCCGTCCATTCTGGAGTGTCTTATGTTCCATTGCCCCTAAGGTTTTGCTTATAATTTTGGTTCACAGGAAAATGAATCACTTAAGAGGCTTATAGAGGACAAAAATAGAAGATTCACGGTTGGTAGGGGACTTGGAAAGGATTTTAGTGGATGGAGGATTTGGTTGGTTTTCAGTGAGGGCATCAGGGCTGGAAGTATTGAGGCAGATATCCTGATATTTGGGATATCTCCAACCATTTGACAATAAGTCCTTAATGTGCTCTGCTGGATGTATTGAGGCAGATATCCTGATATTTGGGATATCTCCAACCATTTGACAATAAGTCCTTAATGTGCTCTCAAATTGAAAAGAAGTAGGAAAAGTGTTTACCCCATAACTTTACTATGTCCCTGTTCTTTGCCACTGACTGCAGTTCACCTCTTTAAGAGCTAAAATAACTATTCAGATAAATTTCTCTCCATTAGCAAAAATCACACTTGTCTTCTCCTAAAATCGTAGAAGAGTAAAGGGTTTTAAAGCCTACAAGGAGCATTTTAAGAGTCTTTGGGCCATATAACTAATGATTACATGCAACTATGTCTATGGATTTATTTAACAATACCCATGCTAATGTCACATTTTGCTAAGGGAATTAACCAGCTGCCTGGAATTTCATATGTAAGCATTCATCATCGATTTAGCAGTTGGGATATTTACCTTTAGAAAAACTTTGTGATCTGACTTGCTTTAGATTTGTGATTTTAGTCTGTATGTTTGGTGTGAGATATATACACCCCTGAGTGGCAGTGAGCTTATTCTCAGGTTATTGAAATATTATGAAGAGAGTCACTTCCCCAAACTGTATTGGAACAAAGATTTGGCTATTTTAAACTTTCCCATATGGAAAATGGGAACTCTTACACAGCAATTCATAAAAAGAAGTAGGTAAAAACTGTGTTAAAAAGCAGGAGACGGGCAACAACACTTTCTCTACCAAATGTTTTAATGGAAATGTTGTAAAAGTAACTTCAAATGGAAAAAAAACGAAAAACAAAAAACAAAAAACCAAGAACATGTTTGGATGTGTCTGTGTGTATATATAAATATGTGTATAAATGTTTGTATATGTGTATATACATTTTTTTCAAAATGAGATTGCATTCCTGAACTGATAATGTATCACGTATGTCTTAGTTTTCCAGGCCTGCTGTAACAAAGTATCATAGACTAGATCACTTACACACTAGTAACTTATTTTCTCACACTTTTGGCGACTTGTTTTCTACGAGGTCTGAGCATTCTGGCGGTGGTTTGCCAGCAATACACATCTCCATCTCCGCTCCCATCCCATGGTGGCTCTCTTCTTGTGTCTCTTCTTCTGGTGTCCAAATGTCCTCTGCTTGCAAGGTCTCCAGTCATATTGGATTAAAACCCACCCTGATTCAGTTTGACCTCACCTTAATTAGTAACATCTTCAAAGATCCTATGCAGAAATTGGTTCACATCCACAGGACCAGGGGTTACGACTTGAACATGTCTTTCTAGGAGATGTGTTCAATCCATAACAACATACTTTTTAAGCTATACTTAAAAGTAGACATTAATAAGAATGATACAAATGTTTTTTAAAACAATATTTTATTTATTAACCATCAGCAATACAACGATGTGATTAATTTTAACTTCTGTAACAGATAAGCCTCAAAATCTCAGAGGCTTCACATATTTCTTTTGCTCCATAATATCCTAATGGGTATTTCTGATCCATGGACCACTCTCCTCCAAGGGACAATTTAGGGACTTAGGCTGCTTCCGTCTTATAGGTTTGCCATCTTCAACACCAATGTTGTCAGCTTGGGGGAAACATGGAGGAGATTTGAATGGACCAGACTGAGAAGGGCACACATCAATGAAGTTCACATCCCATTGGCAAGAATCCGGTCAGATGACCACATCAAATCCAAGGGAGCCTAGAAAACACTGTCTTGAGTTCAGCAGGAAAATGAAGTGGATTTGGTGGCATCTAACAGCCTTCTCCATCAACAAGAATAATTTTAGAAAAAAAGAAATAAAACTTATTTCTCACAAAACAAACAAATAAATTTATAAATGTGTAACTAAAATGGCTGTTTACCTTTCTGGATGTTTCCCTTTTTAAGTTTTGCAAATCATTAGACCATCGTTAGCTAAAATGTCAAGGAAACTGAGATAAGACTCGTTGGTAATAATGGATGTACACACATATTTCAACTACTCAGCTCTGATTAGATTGTCTCTTTTTTTTTTAAATTCATAATGTAGCTAAGAGCTTGTATTGGTAGTAGGAGGGGTATCAGCTGTGTCATTTTCTTTGGATTCACTTGTGCTTGCTTTTTTATACTATCTTCTTGCTTCAGTTTCTTTGCAGGAGTCTCCTTAAGTCTCTGGTCCATTTTGTGAGTGTGTGTGTGTGCGTGTGTGTGTGTGTGAAAATCAGATAATATAATCCTTTAATCGTTTAACAAGGCATGCATTAAAGCATAAGAGCAGCACTGCCAGTTACTTGGCTTTGTGCCTCCCGCTTCCTCAAGATTCTCCATTTCTCATATATGGCATATGACCTTCTGATATAGGGATGGACATTGGTATCAAATGTCAATCCTTATACCAAACATGATTAAGGCTTAATTTTGTTTTTATATTTTTAGACAAAAACAAAGAAAAATAGAGTGCCAAGACTTTGTCCTACTTTCCTCTGATTGTCTACTATGCCTTATAAAATATGAATATTTTGTGTTGGAGTCCTCTAAGCTTGAAGAAGGAAAATGATGAACCAAATGCCTCTGTCAGTTCAAAGTCTACAGTAAAAAGACTTGTTGAATGTGGAGCGAATGGGAGTTTGCATCAACTGAATCCTTTGGCTAACATAGTGAATTTTGGAATTTTTTTTTATTGAGATTTCGGATCTGTTTCTACTCTTTCTTGGGTCAGTTTAGTTGTATTTTATTTTATTTTGTTTTAGTCTTAGTAAATGCAAAATATTAAATAATTAATATAGTTTACTCTTTCTTTAATTTTAGAGATATTCAAAGCAGTATGGGATTTCCTTGAATGGGGCACTAATGGTTGAAAACACTTAGGATTTTTAAAGACAGTAATGCCATTTACTCATTTAAAACCCCCAGTTCTAAACAATTGCTCCTTCAGTGAATGCATGTCATTGGTCTTAATTTTGAGCATCAGTTCTCTTTAGCTCCAAGTGTGGACATTGAAGGTTTTGCAGATTCTAGTAGAAACTGAGTTGTCAATAGGTACTTTGTATGACCTTATTTTTTTGTGATTGATTTACCATGTTTCGTCAAACCCAAAATGCCATCAATTGTAAGATATTTATTTTAGCTACCTCTAAGAAAAAATTAAAGTACTGTCAAATTTATCTTTAAAATCCTTAGATTGTAGGGCTCATCCTCATTTTGAATAAGTTTAAGTGTGAAAAAGGTGTGTCTTAGAATTGATGGAATATGATGCATTTTATTGTCTTCCAGCAAAGACTTAAGGACACTTTAGGGGATATATAAAGTGCCAGAAGGCTAACATAACCTAAAGGAAGATGATAAAAGATAAAAAGCAACATAAATGTAAGCACAGATACAGAGCCAAAGTTGAGAATACTGCACTAATAATACTCATTGAATTTTATATATCTTCTAGCAAACCACAAATTTCAGTTAAACATTTTTAAAATTAGTAAAAAGAAAAAGAAACAGAAAAAAGAAATAAAATAGTTTATTACACTCTATAATGTTGATAAAATGAATTAATAACAGTTCCCAAGGATAAGCACCACTATCCTTTGTACTGAAATCCATACAGTAGTTTATCTGTGTAATGTGATGGACATTATCTCATTAAATAGACTCATCCCTAGAATATACACCACAAACTTCCTAGAACACTTTGTGGTTGTCTCCCTCCATTGAGGTAAATGGTATCACACCAAAGCAGTCAAAATCCTTCTAGCAGTGTTCAGTATAATCCTATTTATCTCTTTGCTTGTGTGCTTTATTCCATAGTGGCTGGGATTTTGTAATAGGTGTAGGAAGAGAGGGACTGAATATCCTTGAAGCAAACCAAGTGTTGTTTCTCTCAGGTAAGCTTTTGGGATGGCAGTAAATTTAGATCATGCTCCCTGGAGGCTACAAGAAATGGAGCTCCACTATGCTCTTCCTTAAGTATGAAGCTTTCTGCCTTAGCAGAGAATGAAGAAAATATTAGTGTTATTATTCTCTAAGGAAAATCAGTTTTCTCTGAGGAACATGTGCCTGAAGACAAAGCTATCCTTCCTCCTGGCCTACGGACACTATTTAGATACTTCCTAGAAAATAAGTTTGAAACATTTCTCCCAAACAAGATGAATGGTTGATCCAGTGTCCCAAGAAACTTTGGTCTAGAATTATTTTTTAACAGGTATAACTTGCTGTTCATCTTGGCCATAAAAATAATTCAACATCCAATCATACAATTCTGTGTTTTCTTTTTTTAAAAATGTAATTCTGTTTTAATTTCTGAACTCTACTTCTTGTCATTATCTTCTTCAAGACAAAGTGAATCTCCAAATAAATACTAAATTGTTGAGTAGATTGTATATAGTACTTCATTCTATCAATCATTAAATAGTAGCAGTTCAGGTGAGTTTTAGTTTGAATAATGAAACTGTATCTTCAGGGCTTGAGAATGCTTGTCTTCCAGGTCTCAGTATTGGTGAACATGCATCTGAATTTTACATAGTTAACTTCAGGTTGCTGGGAGGAAATGTCAAAGACAAAGAGACAGAGTAATCCTCTATTCTGTCATCATAAAAAGATCATTGTTCTTGATTCTGACCTTTGAAGCAAGATTAGAGAACAAGATCTGCAGAAGCGTCAATAAATTTCAGTCTTATCATTTACTTCCTTTTATCTAAAATGGAGTGTAGAGTTGTGTTTGGGAGAGATTACCAATTCAATAGAGGATTCTGGTGTAATAGTTTCTATGATATGGGAATATTACTTCAGTTTTTGTGAAGCTTCAATAAAGCCATTTTATCACCTACTTTTACTCCAAAACTTGTCTAACCTTGCCAGTCTCCCTCTTTGACAAATATGCATCCTTAAATCTCATGGAGATTCTGCTCTAGGAAATAACTTCTAATAGAATATACCACAAGATGAGCAATATTCTCCTATATATTTTAAAGGAAAAATCACAAATTGTATTTGTACTTACCATATAATTGCTAAATGAAATGAATCAGATTGTCAAGGAAGAATAATTCAAGGAAAATATTATTTCACTTCATTACTTAGTGGGTCATGTATTTGCCATGAAATATGTTGCCATTTGAAGGTTTAATTACTGCCTGTTGTAAGTTGTATTCACTTTCCTTTTTCATGAATGTTTGGTTTCTTTAATTGCTCATGCAGTAAATAACTTATAGTTGATAATTTTGTTTTCAAATATGTACCTTAATGGTTTGATGGGCTGAGCCCTCTACCATGGGACTTGCCCTTGAGAAGACTGTTCCTGCAAAGGAGGGGCTAGGCCTCCCTATAATTGTGCCTAAGAGCCTCCTCCTGAGTGCCTCTTTGTTGCTCAGATGTGGCCCTCTCTCTCTAGCTAAGCCAAATTGGCTGGTGAAATCACAGCCCTCTCCCCTGTGTGGGATCTGACACCCAGGGGAGTAAATCTCCCTGGAAACATGGAATATGACTCTCGGGAAAGAATCTAGACCCAGCATCGAGGAATGGAAAATATCTTCTTGACCAAAAGGGGGATGTGAAAGGAAATGAAACAAGCTTCAGTGGCAGAGAGATTCCAAAAGGAGCCGAGAGGTCACTCTGGTGGGCACTCTCACGCACAATATAGACAACCCTTTTTAGGTTCTATTGAATTGGAGTAGCTAGCAGTAAATCCCTGAAACTATCAAACTACCACCCATAACCCTTGAATCTTGAAGATGATTGTGTAAATTTGTAGCTTATGAGGTGTGATGGTGTGATTGGGAAAGCCAGATGGACCACACTCCCCTTTGTCCAGTGTATAGATGGATGAGTAGAAAATGGGGGCAAAAAAGAAAAAAAAAAGGCACCCAGTGTTCTTTTTCACTTTAAATGTTCTTTTTCACCTTAATTTCTATTCTTATTACTTTTGCGTGTGTGGTAATTAAAATGTTCAAAAATTAATTTTGGTGATGAACACACAACTATATAATGGTACTGTGAACAACTGAATGTACGCTTTGTATGACTGCATGGTATGTGAATATATCTTAATAAAATTGAATTAAAAAAATGCACCTTAAAAAGTGCTTGCTTTTTAATTTTGTAGGCTGTTAAGGTGATCAAAACCTTCTCTAGTGTTAGCTGAGCAATTGTGAAAATGATCTACTTAGAATATCACCACAGTAGAATTCACAAACACCTACTACTCAAGTCTGCAAAGTGCATGAGTCATTCAGCATCTAGAAAAATGATGCCCAAGTTATCATCTTTATTTTTCAGCTCTTGGTGTTCTTCTGTTGGTTTTCTGGAGAGCTCAAAGACTTGCTTGATTTTCCACCTTCACATCTGTACAGTTTCACTTTTCCAAGTTCCTTGTGATTGCTCTACAAAGAAGCTTGTCTTCCCACCAAGAATTAGTTGATCAGCTCATCCATAAGTTGTTTTTGAGGATTCGTAATGTGTCAAGACACCTACAATGAGAGGTAGAATTTATCTGGTAGAAGCTTCTGCTATCTTGCTTCAGTTAGAGTGCTAGAGAAATGTTTTCAAAGTTAGGTTCATAAATCGTAATTTTTGTAATGATTGTAAAATTCAGATTCCTGGTCCCTAGCCCAGACCTACCTGAATAGAAGCTTTTAACAAGCATCTAGGTGGCACTTAGACATGGTAAAGTTTGGAGACCACTGTTCTAGAATTCAGTCCTTCTCATATTTTAATGTGCACACAGATTTCCTGGAGATCTTGTTAAAATGGAGACTTTCATTCAATATGACTGAGATGGGGCCTCAGCTTCTGCATTTCCAGCAAGCTCCCAGGAGACACTGATACTCTGAAGACCTCACTTGGAGTGGCAAGGTGCTATTCGGTTGACTGCCCCATGGTCAAGGCTTAGACAAATTACACTATTGCTAGTTTCTGGCAGATGTGGCAGATCTGCCAAGACAAATTGCCTTGGTTCCTCGCTATTACTTATTATTGTTTTGGAAAAACAAATAGTCCATGTCTTTAAGCTTTTAGATCCTGGATGCAGAGAATTGTTCAAGTGGAAAAAGAGACTTGGTAATTGTCTTAGCTTGCTAGGCTGCTATAACAAAATGCCACAAACTAAGTGGCTTAAAACAAGGGAAATTTATTGTCTTACAGTTCTAGAGGCTAGAAGTACAAAATCAAGGCATTGTCAGGGCCTTGCTTCCTCTGAAGTTCTCTGAGGAAGGATCTGTCCCATGCTTCTTTCCTGGCTTCTGGTGGCCCAAGGCCTCCTTGGCTGGTAGGTACATCTGCCTCTCTCTTCCCTCACGTGGCCATCTTCTTTCTGTGTCATTCTTTTCACATGTTGTTCTCCTCTCCTGCATCTCTCTGTCTGTGTCTAATTCTGTGACTCTTAAAAAGATGTCAGTCATATTAGATCAGGACCCATCCTAATCAAGTCTGGAGTCATCCTAACTAATGACATCTTCAAAGACCTTATTCCCAAATAGGGCCACATTACCAAGACTAGGGGTTAGGACATGAACATGTGTTTTGAGGGTGGGGTGGGGCACAAGTCAACCCATAACTGTCAGAAAGACAAATGGTCTTAAAATAAACCAGATTGAAAGAAAAATAAAAGAATGAAATATCCTTGAGCATGCATTACTGCCATTGTGCAGGGATGGTGAGTCCACTCTCAAGACATTAGATGATGAACAGTCTATGTGTTACACTCACATCATCAACGTATCTGGAATAATAGTGAACATACCCTGGTTGTTGCTGAGATTTTCCGTTAGTCAGAGTTCATGGGACAAGCAATCATTATATTGATGCCATAAGACCCTTTACCACTTACATTCTCATCTGTGAGTTGCAGAATTACTTCTCTTCTTAGATAAGAGGTTGGGATATTGAGGAAACATTTGGGATGGAGGTAGTGAAAAGTTGAGCATCCTTTTAGGCTGAGCTTGAGTAGCCTGCAAAAGGAGGGTCTCAAGATTAAGGGCAGCTGTCATAGTTAATGAGGTAAAGTTCTGGAGGATGTGACTAAGGGTTCAGTTAAAGGGTGGTAGCATCAGCATGCCTTTGCTAAGGGAGGAGCAGGGAGGTAAAGATGAGTGCAGAGAGGAGTATGTTTGATTTTAGATAATGTATGTCCTTTTTAAAGCTAGAGTAATTTGAAGGAGGAAAAGATTATGGTTAAGAGACTTAGCCAGAAGACACTTTTAGGAAGAAGTGAGGTTGAGTAAATAGTGCTTAACTACAGCAGAGTAGTGTGATAACATAAAAGTAATTTGATTTTGGCAACTTATTTATTACCTTAGTGAGAAATCAGTTTATGAGGACTCTGGTACAGGAATTGTGGGCATGAAAAATAATTTCGGTGGGCTGAAAAATGAATGGAAAAAGAAAATGGACACTTTAAACCTATGCTTCTCCTTAACATTTTTTTGACAGTGACTAACAAAATTTAAACTCCTTCACCTGGCTTTTAAAGCTCTTTGAAGTTTCCTCCCACCTCATAAACCTAACCTTATTTCCCATATCATTCATATTCAGCCTTTTTCTCAAGTAGGACTAGCTTGCTTACTGCCTCTGAAAACATCATGTCCATTTCTACATGCACCAATATTCCATCTTTTACCCCTAGTCTCTCCTATCACCATTGCACCTTTGACTGTAAGAGCTACTAATTAGTTGAAAAGCTGGGATTTCATATTTTGCTTTCCTTTCTTTTCTTTGCTCAGACCAAAAAAAAAAAAAAAAAAAAAAATGGTCACAAATTGTAAGAGGTCAAAGAAGAGTGTGTCTATCAGAGTGCCTCTTGCCTTGGGTGAAAGTTAAGAGTGAGGATTAGGGAGAGTCCCTGGCTGAGGTAAGGGATGGCATAAGGTTCAAATAAGGATCACCACAGAACAAGCCATTTCTTAAAAGACTGCAACAAGCTGCACTAGCACTTAAAAGTCCCTAAGCACCACGGATCCAAGACCTTGTGTCAGTCTGGATATGAAACCCTGAGCATGGATACTCTGACTCTAGGGTTGGGCTGCATCTCTGACTATGGCCTTTTGATCTGAAAGAGTTCCTGCAGCTCTGACCTCACCAGCTGGGGATGCAACTGCATTCTTAAACAGAATGGTAAATTCATTAAAACTGGTAATTCTGATACTCTCTAATTTACTTGAGAGGTGGTAGATATACGTTTAAAGCCAAATAGTTTGTCTTCATTAAAAATCCTGGGATTCTCTATATTTGTATGTCTTGTTTCTTCATGAATGAGCAACAAATACATTTATTAGTCTTTGTTTTACCCATGGAAGAGCTCTGCTGTGTAGTAACTCAAAACTGTACCATTTGGTTAGTTACATGATTCTTGGAATACTTTTGACTTGTATTTACATTCATCTGGCACTAAAGCCTTGATACGTTTGCTCAGCGTAAGATACGTGATCACATAGAATGCAACAGATGGCTAATGATCACTGACATTGTTAAGTACCTTCTTAGTATTAAGATTATTAAATAATGTTATTGAATGAAAAGACAAGCAGAACACAATTAGCACATGTAGTGAGACATATGTGGAGGATAAATACATTTCAAGATTATTTTTCCCGTAACAGCCTCACATTCAATTAAAAACCAAAAGGAGACTGAGTTCCAACAGTCAAGTATAGAACAGAGGAATAATTTACCCTTTATTATATCTTGAGCCATGTAAATTTGAAGAAATTTTTTGTTCTACTTGTAGTGCCTCTTTGAGTATAATTTCATCATCTATAAAATATCCAGGGTAGAACTTAGATAAACTTTTAATTTTCACAAGCTCAAAGAGAATTGAAGAGTATAACATCAAGAAGAAAATGGCAGCCTCAAGCAGGAGAGTGGAATTGAATCAAAGAATTTGCATAGTAAGGACTACAGAGAGAAATCCCAACAGTAGCTTAACCTAAGAAGTAGTTTACTTCACTGTCTCAGGTAACATTGGCTCTGAACTACTTTAGTTATTTCTGTCCCATCTTTTAATACATTGGCCAGAAGGTGGGTAGTGAGGATCCTACATAGAATATCAAAATAATCTTCCTATAATTTACTAAAAACATGCTCATTTTATAACAGAACAGCGGAAAGAACGTTGAACTGCCAAAAAAGGAAACTCTCTTGACTGTTCTGACGATTTACTATATAACTCCCTGGAACAACCAATTTTAGAAAAATCTAGGCAGAGATGACATCTTTATAGTCTCGAGTCCCTGAACATAGTATGTCTCCCTATTATCTGGGTCATCTTCTGTGTCCTACATTAAAATTTTATAATTCCACATTTTGTGTTATGTTTGCCAATTTATGGTTGTTATGAATGGGATATTTAAAATGGCAGTTTTCTTTGTTTACTGCTATTTTATTAAATTTTTATTTTCTACTATTTAGTTACCTTATTCTTCTCTCTTATTATTTCTATTATTTTTAATCATTTGTCTTTTGATTATGATGCATTTGCTTGCTACAATCATATGCTCTACAAGTAATGACATAATTTAGTGTCTACCTTTCCAATATTTTTATATCTCATTTCTATATCTTGTCTAATTTATGAACCTTGTCCTCCAATAAAACAACGAATATCCATGGTGAGAGGTGACAGTTGTATCTTATTGTCCTAGTTTGCTAATGCTGCAGAATGCAAAACACCAGAGATGGATTGGCTTTTATAAAATGGGGGTTTATTTCACTACACAATTACAGTCTTAAGGCTACAAAGCGTCCAAGGTAACACATCAGCAATCGGGTACCCTCACCGGAGGATGGCCAATGGCCTCCGGAAAACCTCTGTTAGCTAGGAAGGCAGCTGGCAACTGCTCCAAAGCTCCGGCCTCAAAACGGCTTTCTCCCAGGACGTTCCTTTCTAGCAAGCTTGCTTCTCTTCAAAACATCACTCCCAGCTGCACTCTCTCTTCTCTCTTTGAGTCAGCTCATTTATATAGCTCCACCAATCAAGGCCCACCCCGAATGGATGGGGCCACACCTCCATGGGAACATCTCATCAAAATTATCTCCCACATCTGGGTGGGGCACACTCCAAGCAAATCTAACCAGCACCAAAACTTCTGCCCCACACAAGACCACAAAGATAATGGCATTTGGGGGACACAATACATTCAAACCGGCACACTTACATTCGATATTGACATGAACATTTATGTAAGTCCAGTGCTTTCCTTCTATTCTTTTCTCCTTCCTCCCTCCATTCTCTTCTATCCCTGAGTAAATGAGAGCTTTTACCAAAAGAGGATTGAATTGATTTTCTTCATTTTGACGTAATCACATTTTTTCTTAACAATTTCCTGGTAATGCTCTGTGATTATTTTATCCACATAACTGAAGCTTTCTGCTAGGCTTGCTATTATGAGCATTACCTGACCTTTGCTTAATAAAATAACAGAAGGATAGAAATTTGTTTGCCGCTACAAAAAAAAAAAAAAAAAAAAAAAAAAAAAAAGAAAGAAAGAAAGAAAGAAAAGAAAAGAAAAATTAACCCACAATGTAGTCCTTTAGCTATTTTGGTAGATCCACTGTCAGCCTTCACTTCCTGAAACTGTCAGTGCGCCCGAAGTTAACAGCTTCCTCCACCCTCTATTTCTTCTAATTTTAGAAGGCTAAGAAATTAAATCTCAAGAGTTATAATCTGTAAAACATAAGAATAAATTGGATCTCAGCGAGAGTAGGGTATTTTCCTGTGGTGAATGAAGTGCCTAGTCTAAATTGAGGCATTTGAGATGTTTGTTCTGTTTGCTCGGGGGGCTTATGTGTGGTTTCCAGGTAGTAACTGTCCTAGGGAGTTGTGATTCCTGGAATCGTGGTGTGTTAATATGTTAAAGTAAATCCACATTAAGGAGAACACTCTTGCCCTTCATAAAAGCAACCTTGGTGACACTCTGTCTTTATTAGTTGCCTGAGTGTGGGTGGAACTGAAAAGGCTACAACTGTGTTCCTCACTGCATACACAGTTTACAGCTAAACCACCATTATCTGGCAGTTTTACTGTTAATGATTTTCCCCTTTCTTTTTTTCTAGTGTTTGTACTAGCTAAACGTCCTCATAGAGTCTTTCTTTAATTCAGTATATCCATTTAACAATCAAAAGAGAGCTGGATGTTACAGCCCCATTAACTACTTCTTAGATATTACTTCTACCTGTATGATTCATCTTAGTTCTCATTTATTCAATACTTTTCCTTCTGGTGTTATCTCTTGTCCTATAAACTGACAAGACATGAATTGTGACTTTGACTAGTCTCTTTGCTTGCCCTGGGATTCAAGAAAACAGCAGAAGCTGTGTAGCATTTGGAACTTTTTGTGGACTGGCTTTCTTGATAACCTCTAATTAAATCTTTACTCCAGGACACAAGTCAGTGAAAGCAAACTGCAGCACCCACATTCTTAAGAAACTGGTAAAAAAAAAAAAAAAGTGCACAGGTAAAGATGACTGGCCACTTCTACTGAAAAGAATATGAAACAATTGCATTCATTTTCTCCCCAAACTTCTCTCTAGTGGAAAATAAAGGTACAGAAGTCTATAGGGGGGATAATAGGTTGTTGAAAGATATTAAAAGCTTTGTTAGCAAATTAAGTAGCTTTAAAAGTAGTGCTAAAAGAAATTTGGTAGTTGAGAATTATGTCCACATTGTGATGCTTAGAAAAGGAGTGATAACAAATGGATATCTAATTTTGATTCTGGAAACTTCCGCTGGATGACTAAACGTTGAGCGTGAAACACTTAGATCAAATTTACCATTTTGTTTTTATAAGCTGAAATTAGAAATAGCAAAAAATCTTCAAAAGTCCTTGGTAAGTGACATATAAGTAATGGGTGCTGAGAGCCCACTCTTTTTTTTTTTTAATTCAGTTTTATTGAGATACATCCACAAATCATATAGTCATCCACAGTATACCATCAACTATTCACAGTACCATCATATAGTTGTACATTGATCACCACAACCAATTTTTGAACATTTTCCTTACTCCAAAAAAAAAAAAAGTAAATAAAAGTAAAAAAGGACACCCAAAGCATTCCATTCCCCCATCCCACCCTATTTTTCACTTAGTTTTTGCCCCCATGTTTCTACTCATCTGTCTGTACACTGGATAAAGGGAGTGTGACTCATAAGATTTTCACAATCACACGGTCACACCATGTAAGCTACATAGTTACACAATCGTCTTCAAGAATCAAGGCTACTGGGTTGCAGTTCAACAGTTTCAAGTATTTCCTTCTAGCTATTCCAGTACACTAAAAACTAAAAAGGGATATCTATAGCCCATAAGAATGCCTTCCAGAGTGACCTCTCAACTCCATTTGAAATCTCTCAGCCACTGAAACTTTATTTTGTTTCATTTCTCTTCCCCCTTTTGGCTGAGAAGATGTTCTCAATCCCACAATGCCTGGTCCAGGCTCATCCCCGGGAGACTGGCCACTCTTTATTTGAATTATCTTGACACAGGGACTCAGGATGGGAATTGCTTGTCCTAACTCAGTGCTCAGAGGCGGTTTCTCATTCTCCTGTATTTTCTCACCTCCCTGAGGCTGACGACTCCAGCAAATGTTCTGCTTGCCAATCTGTAAAAATACAAGCCTGGATGAGCTGGAATCTTTGAACTATTGGCAAGTCTGTTTTTCAGACTTACGTATGAACTTTTATTTCCTTTGGGAAGATAGGCAAATCCATATAATCCCACACTTTCCTTGGAACAAAGGTATGTGATGTGCATTCATAACTTAATGAAGTAGAGATTAAAAAAACAAACAAGAATGAGATGATGATGTTTTATTTCTGGAAAGTTGTGCAGAGTAGTTTTACAGTTTTTCTTTTATCTTTAAGGTGACGACCCTCGTCAACACAAGCAACAAAGGCCCCTCTGGTAAAAAGAAAGGGAGGTCTAAGAAAGCCCACGTTCTAGCAGCTTCTGTAGAGCAGGCCACTCAGAACTTCCTGGAAAAGGGTGAACAGATCGCTAAGGAGAGCCAAGATCTCAAAGAAGAATTGGTGGCTGCAGTAGAGGATGTACGCAAGCAAGGTAGGCAGAGTGATATTCGTGGGATTGTGTATTGATGTGCAAACAATGGATTTTGTTCCAGAATCGATGCATATTTACTCAAAGAACAAGTCTTATTTTTTTCTGTCTATACTTGTCATTTTTAATGTTTGCTGGAATCTGGTGCATAGACAAGTAGAGATATTTTTATTGTAGCAGTATAGCACAGCTACAAACAATCCGTGTCTGCTGCTCCTTTAAAATCTGCAAATTGTTTTCCTTTCGTAGATGAAAACAGACTCTTGTGTCAAACTCAGGCTTTAGGGAGGACGGGACAGGATGAGCTCACTGAAAAAACAGGATTTAAGGATGAAGGGCAGAGAAGAATGTAAAGCGGGGTAATGAAATATTTGTTGCTTTGAATGATTCCCAAATTCGGCTTTCCTTACAAATCTCTCTCTGTCTCTGTCTCTCTCTGTCTCTCTGTCTCTCTCTCTCAATATGCTATCTACCTTGATACCTAATGCTGCTTATTAGCATCTTTAGTTGTAAGTTCAAAGGCACCACAGAATTAGAATAAAGAAACCTACTCTCCCAACTTAGACTCCCTCCTGCATTTTTTATCTCAATGAATGCCAAACATTTCTATCTATTTGCACTTTGCAGAAATCTCACTGTCATTCTTGTTACTTGCCTCTTCTTCTGAATACAGTGGATCACAAAGTCCAATAGATTTTAACTCCTGAAGGGACCATTTCCTGTCTCGGCTATTCTAAAGCCCAATGTTTTCCCTAATGTCAGGGACTTTGCATATGCCATCCCCTTTCAAAGAAGTAAGCATGACTCATTCTTCACATCCCAGCTCAAAGAACATCTTCCCAGGATGACTTTGACACTCCTGTCATATTTTTTTTTTACTCTTGTCACTACTGACAAGATAGTTAAATATTTATGAGATGACTTGATTGATAACTTCCTTCCCTGCCACATTTTAAGTTAATAATGGCAGAGACCAGAATCATTTCTGCTGATGATTATTGATTTCCAATGCCTAGCACTCATGAGACTTCAATAGTCATGAGACTTGTTGAATGAATGAATGGATGAATGAAAGAAAGTTCTGTTCCCTTTCTTCTTGCAAACATTTCACTTTGATTCACAACTGGCCAATTAGTCCCTGGAAATAACAACTCCCGCTCCACAGCAACCCTTCTTCATGATCCATCCCTTCTCCAACTCTTCTTCCCTCTGAAAGTTATTTTTGTTTCTATTAAGCTAATTTAAATTGCTACTTTAATTTAAAGTGCTATATTTCCCATATTTCACCCAATGGTGAAATTGCGTTAAGTGATTGGGAGTACATTTGGGTACATATTTTGGCAACATGAAACCTTCCAAGTTTTCAAGTGCTTTTGAAAGCTGGTATTCCTTCTGAATTGCAGATGAGCATATATTTGTTTTCAGGCATCTGTAGCCTGGGAAGTAGCTTTTTTTTTTTTTTTTTTTTAAGCTTGAACTGACATATAGTAAACTGTACATATTAAAATGTACACTTTGATAGCTTTGGATAAATGTATACATTCGTGAAAACACCTTCACAATCAAGACTGGACTTATCAATGTTGGATAGTGTTGATTGGCTGGTTGCTAGGCTTTTTCTCGAAAACCTTTGTATTTTATGGCGATAAATTTTCCCATGTGGTTTCCTCAACAACTTTTTAGGTTTCCTTTCTTGTCCCTTGCAAATTAGTTTTCACACATTCTATGGAAGCCAATATTTTACTTCTCTTGGAACTTCTTAAATAAATTTGATTTCCTCAACTATCTACAGGGGTGGAAAAATTATTCTCCAGTGGGCCATATCGTGAACTTACTTCCTAATAGATGGGAAAAGATTCACTTGCATCTTATTGGTCTAAATATACACATACTCTGCTTCTATGCAAAACCAGTGAATATCAGAAATGATTCAGTCTAAGAAACATTGGCATAGTTTTTATACTAAAATATTTATATATAGCAAAAAACATTTAGGTAACATTTTGGCCTACATTATGTTTGGATAGCATTCTTTTATATTGGATTGTTCAAATATAAAATTCAGAAATTCATTGAATGTTTAAATTATATTCTACCTACTTCCTTAAAAATCTGAGCTGTCTACCATATGAAATTATGTTTTTTGGATTTAATGTAATAACCAATGTAGTTCTTGCTCAGACTATGCTAAGTGTTTTAGAATAAGAAATTTGTAAAGATGCTAATTTAGGAGAACTTACACTGGTGGTTCTTCTGGGGGATATTTGCAACTTCCTCTATATTACCCATTTCTTGTTGCAGAAAAATGAAACATCAGAAATGATGCCTGTGTGTTGTGTGTATGAAGTTTAACTGCCCCATGGCCCTTTTTCTGTATAGCATCAAATTCAAGGAATCATTACTGCTATATGCAAAATACAACTTTTACTGCCAACAGCCTTTAAAATTCTCTTTCATGTTTCTCTCAAACAACTCCCTTTATGCTTCAGATGCTTGTCAGGCATGAGACATTCCCTGTCCTCCCTGATAGCAAAGCCCCCAGTCCCTCATTCCAACTCTCTCATCTCCTTTCTTCCCCTTCTCTGGCTCAGTTCTTTATTGGGAATCTGTTAGCCTGTCAGGCTTTACCCCATTTTCTCATTTACTCATTCCCTAGATTTTATTCATAAATGAGAGCCTGAGTTGATTTTCAGAGAGAGAGGTGAAGAGAAAGGAGCTTGTGGGGGACTTTGGTGAAGGATGGCAAAGGTTATTTAGTCCTTGAAACTTTAAAACATAGTAACTTTCCATCCATAATACAAATCTATTTTCTGATATGAAAGTTGGCATTCAGAAATTATGGAAACACTGACATTTAGAAACAATAGCTTCCTTTAAAGCTGCCGCCAACATCCGATTGTGGCTTTCTTATTAAATGATGTTTAGTTGGGAAACGAGATCTATTAGGAGGTGATGTTTTACTATTGACTTATTTTTGTTTTTTAACCAAATGATCAAAAGTGTTGCCACTTTTTTGTTATTTTTAGCATGAGTAGATATGTCAGCAGTTCTAATGCCATAAATCTCCATTTGTTTATTGTTGTTCTTTTGCAGTTTCACAACCTTCATGGTTATAATTACTGCAATCTGACAAAATTATACATGAAATTATCTATTTACCTTACTATTATTTTGCCTCATGTGGCTAAACTTAGTGTTGTTTGAATTGTCTGTATAAGTTTTTTAAAAACATTGTCTCTTTTAGGCCTAGGCTTCTTTCCAGATTTTAAAAAGCCTTCAGCATGAATGGTGACTATATTTTTATCCCAGAATACTCCACTCCAAGATTTTCTTGTATTTCTAAGTTTTGGCCTGAAACAAAAAGTATTTGAGTAAGCTTATGAGAGCATTTATACTAAAACAAGTAGCAAAAATAAATTATTAAAATGTGTATACAGAAGAGATATTATTGTACTCAAAATCTAGAACCCTGATATTTTAGACTTGGGTAAAGTTTGGCTACCTGGTCAGGTGAGGTATGTATGGGTATGTATGTGTGTGTGCATGCATGCATGTGCATTTTATCATAGCTGCAATAATTTCATTTCTGTATATTATCTTCTTAATTTAAATTTAAACTTCATCAGAATGGGAACAATGATGTGGGTGTATTTCTTTCTGCTCTAAAGCACCCAGCATGGTTCTCTGGCACATGGCAGATGCTATTCAGGAATGAGACTTACTTCTGAAGGGAGCAGAACTTGTACACTTGGTTAAGGTTTCCGATTCCTGTCTTACCTTGGTTAGTATCCAAATGATCAAACTAAATCACGTAACTGCTTTCAATCTCGGCTTCCCCATATTTCATTTGCAGATATAATTGCTGCACTTGCCTCACTCGGGTTGTATTACTAACTGAGATCACAAAGCTGTAACAACAACTTAAATACTATATAGATACCTGTGTCAATTTACTAGTTATAATTTATTAAATCAACCTGAATTATCTATGGCAACACCACCCCCTTGCTATTAATGAGCCCTTTCAAGCAGGATTCTGGGAGCTGAGTCCAGCAGCAACTGGTCGTCTTCCAGAAAGTATCGATTAGCTCAGTTTGGCTGAGTGTTGGTCGTTATAGTTGGTCTTGGGATGCTTTGCTGGATAGTTGTGCAGCCGTCAAGTCATACAGAGACAAGATCCTTGACTGTGACAAATGCAAGAGAAGTTTCTCAAATCATGCCTTTAGAGGCTCTGGAGCAATGAAAACTTGAGAAAGAAGAACACCAAAACTTTTGATGTTTACCATCACAGTCTTTGTTGACGGAAAATTCTTTCCAGGTGATAGACTAATCCAGGGTTTCTCCAACTTTAATAGATATTAGAACCATGTGGATGGCTTTTGAAACTTCTGCTGTCTTGGCCTCACCCCTTGTCAATTAAATCAGAATCTCTAGGGTAGTCCCCAGGCACCAAGATGTTTAAAGTCCCCTAGGTGATTCCATTGTGCAGCCAATTTGAGAAGTGTGCTAATCTACTTTGTCTCCATTAGCACTACTTGGATAACTCATCAATCCATGTAATCAGCTAGTATTTCACATTAGGCAGCTGATGCAGTTGTCATTTTACAAGGTTTATGAGCTTAGAAGTAGGTAGGTTTGTTGTATAGGAGAAACAGTCTGACATTCTGTAATAAAATGGTATGGATAGATATTCCCAATGCTAAGTGATTGTCACCAAGTATGACATTCTGTAGATACTATGGGAACATGTGTTTAAGTATATGCTAGGGAGCTAATTCTGTAGGTCAGTTATGTATTGAAGGAATTGTGGGAAAGAGAAAGGTATGTAGCTGGAATTAGCAGAAGGAGATAATGCCTAAGATGAACTTTGATTAAAATTTTGTGAGGAGTAGTAGTGTAAGCATTTCAGGTTTAAATCACCCGATTCTCAAAAGCAAAGAGGTAAAATGATGTTGATAATTGGGTGTTGAATGGAGATGTCCCAGTTTGAGAAGAAATTTCATATTTGGGCATAGTGAGAAAAGTGGCATATGATGGAAAGGAGTCAAGTTGGGAAAAGTTAAGGAACTAGGATCAATGTTGACTACAGGAGAGAGAGGGTGGGGCAGAAGGAAACAAGCTAGCGGGCTGGTTCCTACCCATCTTAGTTTACCTGGCTACTATGACACATAGCATAAAACACACAGTGGGTTGACCTAAACATAGGAAATCTATTGGCTCATGTTTTGGAGGCTACAAGAAGTCCAAAATCAAGAGACCAGCAATGCTTGCTTTCTCCCCAAAATCTGTAGTATTACAGTGCTGGCTGCTTGCAATCCTTGGGGTACTTTGTCTTGTATTTCTGCCTCCTATAGCATGGTGGTGTCCTCTGCTTTCTAACTTCTGTGACTGCTGGGTTCTCTTTTAAAGGCCTCCAGTAATCTGGATTAAGGCTAACCCTTCTTCAGTTTACCATGCTTTATATAAAAATAACATCTTCAAAAGTCCCAGTTTACAGTTGGTGCACCCCCACAGTGATACAGATGATGATTAAGAATATGTGTTTGCAAAGGAGAGTCTAAAGTTGCATGTAATGGTGCCTGAGAGTCTCCCCCTGAGTACCTCTTTGTTGCTCAGATGTGGCCCTCTCTCTCTCTAACTGAGCCATCTCGACAGGTGAACTCGCTGCCCTCCCCTCTACGTGGGACCCGACTCCCAGGCGTGTAAATCTCCCTGGCAACGTAGAGTATGACTCCCGGGGATGAATGTGGACCTGGCATCATGGGACTGAGAGTATCTTCTTGACCAAAAGGGGGATGCAAAATGAGACGAAATAGTTTCAGTGGCTGAGAGATTCCAAATGGAGTTGAGAGGTCACTCTGGTGGACATTCTTATGCACTATATAGATAACACCTCTTAGGCTTTAATGTATTGGAATAGCTAGAAGTAAATACCTGAAAATACCAAACTCCAACCCAGCAGTCTGGACTCCTGAAGACGACTATCTAATAATGTAGATTACAAGGGGTGACAGTGTGATTGTGAAGACCTTGTGGATCACACCCCCTTTATCTAGTGTATGGATGAGTGGAGGAATGGGGATAAAAACTAAAGGACAAATGGGGTGGGATGGGGGGATGATTTGGGTGTTCTTTTTTCACTTTTATTTTTTATTCTTGTTCTGGTTCTTTTTGATGTAAGGAAAATGTTCAGAGATAGATTGCGGTGATAAACGCATAACTATGTTATCATACTGTGAACAGTGGATTGTATATCATGGATGATTGTATGGTGTGTGAATGTATTTCAATAAAACTGAATTTAATTAAAAAAAAAGAATATGTGTTTGTTGGGGTACGTAATTCAACAGACACTACCCATTTGAGTGATACTGTAGAAAGATTAATTTGGGACTTCATAAAAAGCTGACTGAATCAGAGAAAGACTGGACCCAGACAGATTGTATAATTGTGATATTGCAGGGGAAACAAAACAAAACACCTTGAAGGTCCAGTTTCTGGTTGGTGGAAATGTGAACAGAAATAAAAACTAGCTGTTACAGGCATTGCAAAAAAGAATAGAAGAGATTTGTCAACTTATTGAAAGGGAAAGGCAAGAGTTAACATTTATTCTAAGTTTTTCCCTCTAGGCAACTTAATTGGGAAGACTTAAGGGGGACTGGGGCAGGAAATGGGGGAACAGTTGGATTTTAAGCATTGATGAATGAGGAAACTGCCTGGCAGATGGTTAATGCTGTGGGAATGGAGCTTTGGGGAGATGGGGGACTTTGGAAGTCATTGGAGATGATAAATGAAGCTTTCAGAGACAGAACTGTCTTTGAGTACTTGCCAATAGAGAATAGTAGAAGGATGGGGCCTTACTTTTAGAAGAATGTCTGAATTGGGATTAGAAAATGTAATGGAAATAAAGAGGGAAAGAGGCCCTTAAAGGAAATCAGGGAACAAAGTACCAAATTCTGAAATCTGAGGAAATAGAATATTTTGCAAAGGAGACAGTGTTCAGTCAAAATGATAGAATGTTATTGCCGTCATATCAAATGCTTTTGAGATCATTGAGGATGAATAAGGACAAAATACCATTGGCGTTTTCTAGAAGGACGTCATTAACTACATGCAAAACTGCATTTTAAGAAAACTACAATGATAATAGCTAAGTAAAAAGAAAAAATAGAATAAAAATTTTTAAAAAGTCCATGGAACTGCACTACACAACAGTGAACCCTAATTAAACTAGGGACTATAGTTAATAGTCCAATTATAAAAATGTGCTGTCATCAATTGTAACAAATGTTATCACACCAACGCAAGGTGTTAATAATAGGGTGGTATATGAGAATCCTGTATTTTATGCATGCTTGTTCAGTAAAGCCACAACTTCTCTAATAAAAATAATAAAAGAAAAACAGATGCTGAAAGAACAGAATAGATGGTGAAATAATGGATGTATATTGGAATGCTAACCATATCCTCCTTTGGTCACCATTGCACATAGTTCTTTTTATCCCTGTAGATAGTCTGGTTCTCTAATGAGGGACTGCATGTTACTGTATTTTCTGTTTCTCAAGCTTGTCACAATGCCTGGCACATAGTAAGCACTTAATGCCTGCTTCAGAAGATTATCAGAGTGAAAGGTGAGGGACAGAAGAGTAGTTGGAGAAAGCATTAAGGGTGAACACAGGATTTGATTGTTTGTTAGCTTGTTTTCTTAATTTTTTGAGCCCAAATCAGGAGCATCAGAGCATATATGAAGAAGGGCAATCACCAGTGAGAGCAATTGAGGATGTCAGGGAAAGGCTCGGGGTGGTTGTATAAGGTAATTCAGAAAGGACGTTTCTTTTTGAAGAAAGCAGGGAGGGAGGAAAGATGTATCCAACAATGTTTTATACAAAAGGCAGGAGCCAAAGCAGCTTATTTGAGATGGTCTCAATTATTTTTGACAAATAGGAAGTGGTTTAAGGCACCATGGATATCTGATATATGACTACTATTGGAGATGTTTTCTATATCTTTTCTCTTAGTGGCATCTGTGTGGATCTCCTATATGATTTTCAGGGATTTTATTAAGTACTGCTGAATCTTATTCCTTCCTTGGATGCAGCTGAAAGGACAATTTATAATGGATTATATTGTCTGATTTTTTTAATTAAATTTGCTTATTTGGTGGGTAACAGCATCTGCTAGCAATGTGATGCTCACACACTGTCTTTTGTGAATCTTCTTAGACTTGAAGTAGGTCCAAAATCTGTGCTTTGAATGGTAGACACTATTCTTCATGTTTGCCCAATAAGCAGATGCATTTAATGATGCTACCCAACAGCTGACTCTATTCACAGAACTTAGAGTGCACCTTAAAGCTTTTCCTGTGTCATACCATTATTATATTTCCACATGCTCTTAAATCCTGGAGTAGTTGTTGGATTCCCGACCGTCAGTCAATAGAAACATTCCCTAGTTGCCCATTCTCTGTCTGGGCAATGGCAGAACAAATAAGCGAGGCATGACCCTGCCACCAAGATGTGTCAGGCCTGTGGGTTGTCGGAGATGTACACGATCTTTGCCTAATGCTAAGGGAATCTCGTGGAGCAGGGTGACGAGGTGGTGCAGAGAAATGAGGCAGCTTCCTCTTGGACCCATTTCCTAAATCAGTGTGGTGGTCATCCCACAGACTGCTTATGCCTTTCATGCTTGCCTCCTGGATGGTCTGGGGCTGTCATCTTCCCTCCCTTTGGTGGTGAGGTGTTGGTGGACTGGTCACTATTGCATGAGCTCCCCAGCTAAGATTTGGTCTAGAAGCCATTTTTCTGACCAGGAAGCTTCCACTGTCACATGGTCCTGCTCCCTCCTCCAGCTGCCCTATACATAGGTAAAGCATCACTGTTTTCGTTTGCTAAAGCTGCAGGAATGCAATTATCAGAAATGGGGTGGCTATGACTTTGGGGATTTGTTAACTTACAAATTTATAGTTTCATTAATTTGAAAATGTCCAAATTAAGAAATCAACAGGATGATACCTTCTCTAAAGAAAGGCTGCCGACACCCGGTATACCACTGTCACATGGGAAGGCACATGGCTGGCATCTGCTGGTCCTTTCCTCCTGGATTTCATTGCTTCCAGCTTCTGGCTTAAATGGCTTCCTCTCTCAGCTTCTGTGGGTGTGCCCTTATCTCTCAACTTCCCTGTGGCTTTGCTGAGCTCTCTGGGCATTTTCTGTGTGTTCTTTATCCTCTTATAAAGGACTCCAATATGAGGACAACTCCTCAATTGAAATAACCCAATCAAAGGGTCCCACCTATAATAGGTCTGCACCCACAGGAATGGATTAAAAGAACATGGCCTTTTCTAGGGGCACTTAACAGCTTCAAACCACCACAATCACCAACACAGAATGCGTAAGGGGTTGTCCTCACACCTGCAGTACTTTCCACCAGGAGTCAGTCTCTGTAAGGAGAAGGGGAGATGGGGGTGTTTAGGGGTTTCTGTTACTTCTCTGCCTGTCCTTTTCCTCAAGTATCCTTTGCTTTATGCCTCTCTTGTGCATGGTCAAGTGCTTGGGTCTCCATAGATGTTGGGCTTCCTTTTCTTTGCATCAGGGCAATTCTCTGCTGCTTCCTGGATGCCCTTATATGGATGGTATGTCATTGTTTTCTAATATGGGATCCTGAAGGGCACAGGGCGAGGTTTCACTCTTGTGTGGTTGGGGAGCCACTTATCCACTGAAGGTAAACGCCAAAAGGGAAGAAGAGAATTCTAGGAAAGGAAATGAGAATTTGGGAGGCAGGTGTTAGGTTAGAGAGGGGAAGAGAATTTGTTTCTCTCTATAGGTCTCATTTCTTTGAGCCTGGACCTTGCTAAGTATAGAGTCAGTGTATCTTTAATGATATTATTCTAATATTATATTAAAGCACTAGTTTACCAGATTAAGCAAGGACGGACACTGAAGTTGGCAGGGCTGGTATCTCCCCAGTCCTGGACTGTGGTTAAGCCATCTTCCCCTTATCCCCTTTCCCACAGAATTTTATTTTTTTTGCTTGTTTCTCAGAATGAAGTTCACAGAATACCTGGTCTAGAATCACCTGAGTGGGAGGATGGGAGAAGATACGATCAAAGTTCGGATTCCTTGGTCTAGCCTCCAGCCTAGTGTCAGTGGTGCCTGAGAATCAGCATTTTTAGATGGTACCCAGAGAGAATCTTATCCATCCAGTATTTGACAATCATCACTAGCCTCAGTTTACTGTATCTTTATAGACGGTATTTTTCAATAGTTGAGGCTATTTTTTTCTGTTGAAGAGGATGTTATTTAGGAACAAAATTGTCAGAAGCTTTAATATCAGAAGTTTGAAAAAAATGAAAACCTAGGGATATATACAATGATAAAAGGGTGAAAGGAATTTGATATGAAAATATCATGAACATGTACACAAATGTGAAAATTCCATATAGCTGAGGATTTGTCTTAATGTGCATTTTGACATGTCTAATAGTTTTGACTGCTGTATATTTTGTTAAATAAAAAGTATCTGCTTGCCAAACTTTGCACTTGTTGAGAGCCCAGGGATATCCCGGATCTGCATAGAGTTATGCTTGGCTCTTGTTGCTAGGGATTGGGAGATAGTGACAGATTATTCTTTCATATAACCCCTCATTTTGGAGCCCTTGACCTTAGATCATGCGGTATTCAGCAAGAATAACAGCCACAGCAGCTCTTGTTTACTGAGTAGGACTCCATTTGCAGGACACTGCATTTTTCTCTGAAATCCTTCCTATTAGTCATCTGTATTTAGAATTATTATACCTATTTTATACAAGATAACATGGAGGCTGTAAGACCTCCATGTGCATTAATTGCCTAATTCAACAAATACTTATTGCATATCTACTATGTACAAACACTATTTTTGGTGCTAAGAATATAGAATTAAGAAAATGGAAAATTCCCTGTCTAAATAAATATTACATTCTGAGGTCAGACAGACAATAAATAAATTTAAAAAAAATAAGTGAGACAAAGATTTCAGGCTGTAGATGTTCAGTTAAAACTGAAACAATGAAAACCGTGGTCCATGAATGATAAAATTGACAAGTTTCACTATATTAAACTTTTACTCTGTGAAAGACGGTGTTTAGAGACTGAAAAGACAAGTCACAGATTGGTAGAAAATATTTGCAGATCACATATCTGATAAAGGACTTATATGCAGAATACACAGAAAACTCTTAATAATAAGAAACAAACAACCTAATTAAAAGTAGACAAAGGTATGAACAGCACTTCACAAAGAAAATATACAGAGGGCAAATAAGGGTGTGAAAAGATGTCCAACATCACTTGTCATTAGGGAAATGCAAATTAAAACAATGAGGTACTATTTTACACCTATTAGAGTGGCTAAAATGCCCCAAACTGACAATACCAAATGCTTACAGTATGGAGAAATGGGAACTCTCATTCATTTCTTATAAAACTAAACAAAGAATGAATTACCATTCAATCCAGCAATCCTGGTAATTACCCCACTGACTTGAACATATGTCCACAGAAAATTGCCTAAACCTGTTCCACTTTTTTAAAGTAAACTTCTTACTTTAGAATAGTTTAGGATTTAGTTTAGAAGATACAGAGAGTTCCCTTATATCCACCTTCCCCACAGTTTCCCCTATGATTAATACATTCCATTTGTGTGGCACATTTGCCATACTTAATGAGTCAATATTGATTCATTATTAATTGAGCTGAGCGTACAAGAGTAGCAAGCCCCTCTGCTGATGTGCTTAGCAAAAATGACAAGAACAAACACAAGTGTAAATGCTGTAATGTTCTTATTCTTAAACCAGCTTGCAAAGTGTGGTAACTTACACATCTGTATAAATAAAAAGAGAGATCTCCTTTAGAAGAGCCAATTCAGGACTGTTTCCTTTAATACTCTTTATTGAGGTCCGCACTTGACAGCCTGGGCAAAGCCTTTCTTACTTTTCACAGAAAAGACTTAAAGAGGCTTACAAGGATATACAAAGTACAATGACAAAGGAAATAGAAATTCATGGAAAAGGAGAAAGAAAAGCAAGGTCAGAGACTGAGATTCCAGCCAGGAGAGTGGCCTGTGGTTTGGTATCTTGTGCAGACGTACCACCTCGAGGGACCGCCTTCTAGAAGGACAAGCATGATGGCGGGGGAAATGGCTTTGCAGTGGACTCAGGTTCAAATTGCAACTCCACGATTTTCATCCTGGGTTTGCTCTGTGATTCGGGTGAGTTATTTATCCTCTCCTCCTGAGTGTGTTCATGAGTTCATTGTGGTGACCATCCATACACTCCCAGGATGCTGAGATGAGTGAGTGGCAATGTATGCAAAGCATTCTGCACCACACTTAGTCATGGCAGGCTCTAAAAACCTGGTGCCACTGTTGTCACCATTGTCACTGTACTTGCTATGGGGAAGCAACAAACTTGGGCTCCTATACTTCCTAACACACCAATCATAAATGTCAAGTTTATGGCAATGGGATCACTTTCAGGGAGATCACTAAGTCACAAAACCACCTCTATTTCATTTGAAATTCACCTTGTTGTAAGGAAGGTTCCTTAAACAAAACATCTGATTCCAAATATGCATAAAGGGAAATATTCTCCATTACCATATGAAGACAAAGAAACCCGGTTACCAAGAATTTCCCCTCTAAAAGCTACAACTGTAATTCATTCCACAAATGCATTTGATGTAAACATCTTGACTAACAACAGGATAAGATTGTCCAAAATGCAGCTGATTCTCTGATGCATCCCTAATTATGATATATGCTGGCAACTTGATGCAAGCCAGGCAGTCTTTATTACCTCTGAAACGGAGACTGAGTGGGGATGCTTTTAGATGGGGCTCCTCTTTTCATAAGCAAAATAAATGGGGCAAGGCAAAAGGCTTCTAAAATCATATGAATCTTGCTAAGTGTATGCTAATAAAAGATCCCTGAGGACCAGCCTTCTGGAATGACTTATAGACACTATATTAAAATCAGATCTTCAATAAATTATGGAGCTGCACCCTAGCTTTTTGGAGCTAAGCAGACATCATAATTATTAGAAGATGACAGTGGACTCCCTGTCAAAATAGAGAAAAAAGAGCCAATGTGGAAGGAGGGATCGGAGTGTGAATTACCTCTATTTAAACTGAATCAGAAACTGTGGCACTGTCCACTATTCTCTTCTCCTTGGAAAACAATGAAGAGCCACTGCTGCTTCTCCCAAAGGCTGGTCTCTTCTCTGGGGCTCTTGGTTCTATCCTCTTACACCTTTTCACCTTTCACTGGAATTATCAGTTTCTTCCTCTCCATTGAAACAATCCAGGTATCATGTAAACATGTTATGTTTTAAAACAAACCAGAAACCTTACCTGAGTGCAGCCTGCTTCCAACTGACCAAATTTTCTGCTGCTTTAAGACAAAATTTACAAAGACTATTCCACACTCATTCTTGCAGTTTCATTACCTGTCATTCACTTGGTGTCTTTATATTATGAAATATAATATGCACAAAATGATATAAGTAATAAGACTATCACTTTATAGACTCCTCTACTTAATTAATAAAGCATTGCCAGTGCAGAGAAACCCACCTTTTATTCCTCAGTGACTTTATTTCTTTCCCTCCCTACCCTCACTGTATAACTTTGGACAAGGAACCATGTTTCTGAATGCAGTGTGTATATTCCCCATGAATTTTCTCCATTGTTTTATTATGAAAATGTTCAAACATACAGCAAAGTTGAAAGAATTTTACAGGGGGTGGGTGTACTATAAAGTCATCACCTAGATCGTTCTTGAACATTTTACCATATACAGTCTCTCACAAATCTATTTCCCGTGCAATTTTAAAATATATTTGCTACATATGAACAATCACATTTCCACTCGCACCATTTTGGCTTTCAGGCTCACCTCTCCATGGAACCTGCTCTCGTCTGAGTCATTGGGTTCAGCCATTGGTTGTATTTGGCCACTTTTCTGTCCATATCCTCACTCAGCCTGTCAATAGCGTCACATGCAGATTACCCTATACCTGCCCCTCCAGACACCCTCTTTTCTTGCCTCTCTTGGCTTTTGCATTACCACAGTCTTCTCATTTTCCAGCAGTCTTTTTATGGTCCGTCACCCTCTTGGACTTCTGCATATTGGATTGCCCTAGTCCTCTGGCCTGAACTTCTTTTCTTCTCTGTCATCTCACTCTATACTAACAATTTCACATTTCTGCTTCTGTCTCTTAGCTGTAAGCTTATGTATGCAGTATTGCCTCCACCTAAACCCGAATGCATTCCCCCTCATTTTTCTCCCCAACTTCAGGAATGGGACTAACGATGCAGTTACTTAAATCAACAGCTTGGGAGTTATACTTTATTCTCCCTTTTTCCTCATTCCTCACATCCAAAGCCAGAAGTTAATTTTGTCAACCTATCTTCAAAATACATTTTAAATCCACCCATTTTAAGGCAGTGAGGACTAGTTGCTTAGAGCACAGATTATGGAACCAGACAAACTACATTTGAAACCTGACTCATTTCTTGCTGCGTGGCTTTGAGCAAGTCGTTTGCTGTCACATAGGCCTCAATCTCATCATCTGTAAAATGTGAATAATAATAGTACCTATCTCATTGATACATAGTAGGCATTACATAAATGTTAATTAAAGATGCTTGCTCAGATAGACCTTCCTTGACACCTACGAGCTAGAAACTATACACATGCTCTCCTATCTATAAAGTCATTCGAAAGAGAAAGTGGGTCATAATTCATAAATGATTCTTTGTGAATATGAAATAATTATGTACAGGTAAGAGTGCATCTAGAGAATTTTCTAAACCTTGATGTTATGCAGTGTCATGCGCTTGCTTTTGGAAACAGGTTGCTACTTAGTCTACATCTCTCTTGGAGAACCCTTGACCCACCAAAGAGAGGCTATGATAATGCAGATGCCAGAGAAGAGGGTCCCCCATAGTTTTCCCTGTGTGCTTCTTGGGGATAGTGGAGGCTCAGTTCTGCTAACTACCACCTGGGTGATCTGGTGCAAGTGAGTTAGCCATTTTGTGCCAGAATTCCTATTTGTCAAATAAAAATGCCAGTGCCATCTAATTTACAGAATTTCAAAATTTAGATATATACCCAAATGAAAGAATTTGAGAAAACATGAAGCATTTTCAAATTGAAAATGTGGATATTCTCTATTCAATTGCTTTTGAAGTCATGGTGTTTACCTTATGATACTAGAAGTAGAAGATAAGCAAAAAAGTACATTTTAATAAAATATTTATAAATTTTTTCAGTTTTCTGTTATACCCATGTTTTAGGTTTCACTGTAGATGTTCATTAAGAATTAATGAACTGTCAACATGAGTTACTTGAAATTCTGTATATGTATATAGTTAACTTTTAACAACCGTAGGATTAACTCAGATTTGGTGGTGATATTAAGCCAGTCTGGTCTTCTACTTTGAATTGCTAACAATAATTAATGCTATCTAAGTCAATATATTCTAGATATAAAATATGTTTCAGTGTTTATGCTATTATTTCTTCTTGTAGTCTTTGTGCTTTCATGGATAGAAAATTTGAGATTTAGGCTCAAGTTATGATTGTGTTTGTACAACATAAAGTATTTAATAACATTGCCTTTCTAAAAGTCCCCAAAATGTGGATTGCATTTGAACGAGCTGCAGTTTGTTGCTTCTTATAATAATTATGTTATACTTCTCTTGTGCTGATTCATATGGGAGCATTTAAGTCAAAAGTATTAAATATTTATATTCCTTAGAATATAATCTTTTTGGTGTTGGCAGAAAAGAAAGAAACTAATTGGTTTACTTCCAATTGTGGGCTTTATGATCTTCCTGCTTTGGTAATTTCTTAAATGTCAGAATTAAAAATATTGACCTATTTCTTTATGGGCTTCCAATGAAACTGTAGCAGCCTTCTGTAATATTACCTCCTACATTTAAAATATAGCCTTTAAAATATAAGCGTGATTAGGATAACTAATATTTCCCTTTTCTGTGCCAAAAGCTCTAAATAACAAGTGGTTGCTCTTCTTGGTATAATAACCTCCTGAGAGCTCCAAGATTTTTGTTTGTTTTCATCAAGAGAAGGGAAGCAGGATGGCTCCATCATTAATTAAACTGTGTGACTCTGAGCCAGTTCTATTTTTATAGCTCGTCTTAATTCCCTAAGTAAGGAACACAATCTTCAGATTAGATGGACTTTAATATCTCTTTCAACCATAAACTTTTGTCTTACTTTTTAAAACAAGAAGAGAAAGAAGAAGAAATACTGAATATGCTTAGCCCCATGTGAGATTTTAATGAGCCATCCAAGAAACGGTTTGGCCCCCAAGGAGCTTCTATTCAATAGCAAAGACAAGAGAAGTTCAGGGGAAGACACTGGAAATACAAGGCTGAGTCAAGACACAACATTTGGAAGAAAACTTACCTGTCCATGCAGAGGTGCCTTGTGGTTCTTCAAATTCAGTGTTGGAAAATAGGATCATTTTATTTAACACTGTTTAGAGATCATGAGCTGACCATGAGTTGATTTCACGGTTTTGCCCATTTTGTTTGCATATTGTGTTCTGGAGCTTAAACACCAAGGACAAAAGACGTATTAGAAGTAGTTTGAAGATAGCTGATCTATTTCTTCTGGGTTTTAAGCAGAACCGATTAGAATCAACATCCTTTATACCCCTATTATGTTTTCTGTCTGAATTTAAATATTTATAACCATTAAAATAATTGAGAATCTTTTTCTTCTGGCCTTTCTACCCCCATGTTCAGTTTTCAAGAATAAGACAAATTATGAAACATAAAGTTAAATGAGTTTAATATTAATGGTCATACATCTAATTCTAATATTATCCATATCTTACACATCTACACAATTTATGTTGCTTATTTTGGTTCTGAATGAGTATCTCCCTCCCCAAGAATGCCAAGTGTTTTAGAAAAACTTCCAAGAATGGTTGGATCAAAATGATTTCAGGATTGGCCAGTAGTAAACTAAATACTCCTGTCTCATTAATTTGGGGTTTTACTCTAGTTTTTATATCTTTCAGATGTTTAGAAATAGTCTGGTTATTTGATAGTAGATAATAATTTAGACCTCCCTATATATTGTTCTTAAGCCTGTACTACTATTTTTTTAGTCTGATTTGCTTTATAATCTTCAATGTGCATCTCTCCATAACAAAATAAAGTTATATGCACAAGCCAGTTATTCCAGGTTTAGAATAAAAGTGATGTCGCTATGTCTCTTCCTTGTTTTGTTGAATAATTCAACTTTGTGTTCATCTTGCACAGGCTGTGGTATTTTTCTTTCGTGCTGCAGAAATTGGTTTGAATTTACTGCACACTTTGATACCCAGGTTTTTTCTGTGTAGCTTATTCTCCATTGTCTTTATCCAGAAACTGTTTTGGTGTGTATGACTTCTATATTTTTTTTTTCATTCTTCTTGACTATCAGCATTGTCTGTTTATTTGCTATCTTTCTCTTTTGTTTTGAAGGACACTGCAAGGTAAAAAGTTGCATATGCATGGGAAGTACTAAACTATTTGTTATTTTTTATATGGCTTTCTAACATCTCTGCCTAGCAGCAGCCTTTTTTCATTTTTATACTAGTCATCATCAGACTTAATATGATCTAGTAAAACCATCCATCTGTTTTATAATAAAGCCACAGTTACAGAGTCATATAAATTTTTATCTGAAAAGGAACTTGAAGGTTGCATTGTTTGCTTGTATTTTAAAAGTGAGGCATCTGAATCCTGGTAATAGCCTAACACCTGCATTAGATTCCACAGTTCATTAGAGGTAGAACAAGGCTAGAATATGGATTTTTGGGTATGATCATCTGTTTTCTGTACTCAAACTGATGTACATTGTATTTAAAAGCTTGTCTCTGCTGTAGTACTTGGAATGCATTAGCTTTAGTGTTGCACTACCAGCTCACTCCATCTGCTCCCCCCCTTGAATTGGTCAAGGACAAAATAGCATGATGGCATCCTGGGGGATAGTTAGGAGACTGTTCTAGTAGAGCCCCCATATTGGTGGGACAAAAGACCCCATAACTCACCCATACCACTAGTTGCCATTCTCTAGTGAGGGAAAATAAATGTGTTAATAAAAAATGGGGGAGGAATGAATTGAACAATTTATACTTAATTTTGGTTAACAATATTTAACAATCAGCTTTTATTTAATAAAGAAGTCTTACTAAATAAGTTTTTATAAAACATCTTCTAAATTTAAAGATGATTCGATTTTACTTATTTCCAGTTATTTCAGTAGTACAGAGCTGCAGACAACCTATCACTATTTCATATTACTTAACCAATACAAATATATTGTATATTTACATTAGCAATAAGTATGGGGAGAGTCATTTGAAATGTAACATATACATACTTAGAATAGACCCAAAATAATGTTGAGAAGTTATGCACCACTAACATTATCCAAACAGCCCACAGCAAACTGAATTGATAAGGAAGCAGCTAAAGAAACAGTGCTTTATAATTAAAATCCACAGTAGCAGCTATGAACACTGCTGATGCACTGTGGAAGATTCTGCTTGCCAGGTGGTTTGGTTTTCTTCCTGGACATACAAGGAAGCCATATTTCCCACCCTTCCTTGCAGTCAGTGAGCCATGACTCAGCTTTAGGACATCGAAAGCATCATGTGTGTCATTTCTAAGCCCAACTCTTAATTCCCATGCCATCCTCTACCTTCTCTTTTTCCTGATAAATAATGAAGAGAATGTAGTGCAGGACTAAGATGGAGCCATTCGATGAAAAGATTCAGATGCTCAAAATGACCATGTTGCCCCACTCCCCACCCTGTTCCCTCATTGGACAGGAGAAAAAAACAAACCTTTACTGTGTTAAGTCCCTGAGGTTTTAGATATTTCTTATAGCACTTAGCCCTGATGAACTGAACATTAACATTAAAATTCATGAAACAACAACTGTAATTTGTGCGGAGAATTAAAATATATATACAGGGCCCCCTGAGGAGTTGGGGGAGGATGCGGAGGTGTTGGATTTCCTCACCTGGATTGTTGCTGATGTTCTCACAAACACTGGGGACTGATGGCTTGACATGCTGAGCCCTCTGTCTTGGGGCTTGGCCCTATGAAGCTTGTTACTGCAAAGGAGAGGCTAAACCTGCTTATAATTGTGCCTAAGAGTCTTCCCCTTTGTGCTTCTTTGTTGCGCAGATGTGGCCCTCGCGCTCTCTCTCTAACTAAGCCACCTCAGCAGGTGATCTCACTGCCCTTCCCCCTACGTGGGACCTGACTCCCAGGGGTGTAAATCTCCCTGGAAATGCAGGATATGACTCCCGGGGATGAATCTGGACCTGGCATCGTGGGATTGAGAATATCTTCTTGACCAAAAGGGGGATGCAAAATGAAATGAAATAAAGCTTCAGTGGCTGAGAGATTTCAAATGGAGTTGAGAGGTCACTCTGGTGGACATTCTCAGCAGTATATAGATAACCCTTTTTAGGTTTTAATGTATTGGAATAGCTAGAAGTAAATACCTGAAACTATCAAACTGCAACCCAGTAGCCTTGACTCTTGAAGACGATTGTACAACCATGTAGCTTACAAGGGGTGACACTGTGATTGCGTAAACCTTGTGGATCATACTCTCTTTATCTAGTGGATGAGTAGAAAAATGGGGACAAAAACTAAATGAAAAAAGAGTGGGATGGGGGGTGATTTGGGTGTTCTTTTTTATTTTTATTTTTTATTCTGATTCTGATTCTTTCTGGTGTAAGGAAAATGTTCAAAAATAGATTGAGGTTATGAATGCACAACTGTTTAAGATGGTACTGTGAACAGTTGATTGTACACCATGGATGATTGTATGGTATGTGAATGTATCTCAATAAAACTGAATTAAAAAAAAATACAACTGTTAGAAACAAAAAGAATTCATCTACAAGAAACAAAGACAGGGTTTGCATTCTTTGAAAAGTTTCAGAACCCCTCAGGAAAAGCTTTTTAGGCTCCCTGGAAGCTGCAGAGCAGGCTTTGAGAGCAGAGAGTGGTACAGAAAAAGAAGAAAGTGGGTGACTTAGACAACTTCTTCTGGAACTTTAGGACTAAGATCTTAGCACATTTTTAAACTTCCTTTTTCCTTAGGAAGACTGAAAACAGAATGTGGTCTCAGGGGATAAAGACAAGAGCAGACCACTGTCTGTCTCATATGTAGGACTTAAGCTAAAAGGATAACAGAAAGGTTTCCAGAAGTTCTGCCAAGCTAGGAAGAAGTGTGGATGAAAACCTGAGCTGATAACAGGATGGAATTGCTTGGAGGGCCTCTTGTGATATCTATAACATGTACTAAGCATATATATTAGAAACAGTAGAAATAATTAGAGGTTGTGGTGGTGGGGGATCAGGAAAAACTTATAAATTAAGGATCAGAGCTATTTCCTCCATCATCTTTCAACAAGAAGATTTATAGTTTTCAGTTTATCCTCAAAAACATTTCTGTACAATGTGGTTATGGTGAAATGATATAATATGTGGGAAAGCACCTAGTTCAATGATTGTTTTCATAAATATATATTGATCATTGGTTGAATGATTTGCATTTTCATGAAAAAGTATAGGAGAAAGAATATCTCCTCTATTTTGTGAGATGTTTTCAGATATGAGTCACTTACACATTTTTTTTTTCAAAGTCATTCAAATTAACTGAATTCTCTCACTTCATATTTCCTTTAGTTCAGTGGTTTTCAAACTGAAGTGTATTAAAATTGCCTGGGAAGATTGTTAAAATATAAATTCTACATGCAGATCAGGTAAGGCTCTTGTATTTAAAAACAAACAACCAAACAACAACAACAAAGCATGCTTACAGCTGTTACTTGAGGCCCAGTCTGCCTGTCCAGCTAGATCTGTCTTGACTTCTCTGCATGTACATACAATTCAGAGCAAACACTCATCGCCTTGCATTGAAGGTGGAATTTTGCCGGGAATAGCATTTCTTCCCATAGGAATCTGAAATTGTACCTAATCCTCAAGATGGAGATTAAAGGCCAATTGCTGAAACGGTTCTGAATTTCCACAATGAGATGGGATCTTTCTCTTTTTGTACAACCTTACCACTTTGTGAACGTAATGGTGTATATTGTATCCTGTCTAGCATTATGGTTATTTGCATAATTTTTGCATATGGTTATTTGCATTACTTTCCCCCCTATTCCCACTATTCCCACAATTTTAATTACTCTAAGAATGTTCTCATTTGTGCATTTTTTCAATGGTGAGTGTATACATTATTGTTCTGGTTTGCTAATGCTGCCAGAATGCAAAACACCAGAAATGGATTGGCTTTTATAAAAGGGGGTTTAATTGGTTACACAGTTACAGTCTTAAGGCCATAAAGTGTCCAAGGTAATGCATCAGCAATCGGGTACCTTCACTGGAGGATGGCCAATGGTGTCCAGAAAACCTCTGTTAGCTGGGAAGACACGTGGCTGGTGTCTGCTTATTCCTAGGTTGCGTTTCAAAATGGCGTTCTCCAAAATGTCTGCATCAGCTTCCAATGGCCATCTTCAAAATGTCTGTCTTAGCTATAGCTGCAGCTACTCTCCCTCAGCTCCTGTGCTTTCTTCAAAGTGTCCCTCTTGGCTGTAGCAAGCGCTCCTTCTGTCTGGACTTATATAGTGCTCTAGTAAACTAATCAAGGCCCACGCTGAATGGGTGGGGCCCACACCTCCATGAAAATGATCCAATCAGAGTCATCACCCACAGTTGGGTGGGGTGCATCTCCATAGAAACACTCAAAGAATTACAATCTAATCAACATTGATATGTCTGCCCACACAAGATTACATCAAAGATAATGGCATTTTGGGGGACATAATACATTCAAATCAGCAGATAATGCTTAATAGGAACTTAAACTTTTTAAGTGAATTCTTTATTGGGACATTAGCCTTCTTGTCTTAGAACAGGACACAGTAGGCATTCAATAACTTCTTTCTAAATGAGTGAATCCACATCAGCCTCATATTTTAAAAGGAGGTATTGCTGCTTCATTTCAGAGATTAGGGTTTAGGGGTGAATTTTAGTGGGATTTTCAGGAGATTATTAATTATTAAGCTTCATGCACAGAAAGGCAACCCCCCCCACACACACATGAATGTACACTCACACACACTCATTCATAAACACTCCCATCATAGCCAAAAAAGAGCTCAGCTCAGGCTTCTCTGAAGCTCAAGGCAGCTTAAGCTTCTGTGGTCATCTGAATGTTCTTAAAGTTTCTCTCTTAGGATCCTTTATTTTTTCCCTTAATAAAAATCCAGGAATCTTGACTTGGGTTTGTCCTGATCCCCTTTGTTGCTAAATATGGCCTCATGCAGATGTCTCACCAGGTTGAAGGCACATTTGATCTCGAAACAAGGAGGGTCCTTTAATCAGTGAATGTGCCTTGGGCCAGCTAGCTAAGATGCTCAGAGGACTGATGTGCTCAAGGTGGACCACTCTGCAGGCCACTTCCCAGTTTTGTTTAAATGAAACCCTCCATACGGTCAGTTGCTATTTTTACCTTGCTGTTGTTGCTGGGTTTTTGATTGTCTTGCTTTTGTTTTTGTTATTTTTTAAAATGAATCCCGACTCAGCCAGATCGCGTCTCCAGACCTTCTCGGATGAAATCCCTGTTGAAGATATTTTCCATTTTCTTCCTAACTTGGCCATTGGCAGAGATTGACCAACACCACACCTTTTTTGTTGTGATCCTTATCCAGAAATTATTTGTGAAGGTTGTTTTGCAATTTTGAACAATGGCCTCATGAAATAGCTTCTTGGGAATTCTTCCTTAACTGATGAGAAGAGGAAGCCTTTACAGAATTAAATTTTGAACAAATCTTCTAGACAGTTATTGTGTACACAGCAAGGGAGATCCTGGGATGGTGCCATTATGATTATTTCCACTGTTATTATTATGTTTTTTGTCTCATCCTTTTGATCTCAAACATTACCGCCCAATAGAACTTTCAGCAAAGATTGAACTGTTTTATAGTTGTGCTGTCCAGTATGGTGGCCACTGGCCACAAGTGACCGTTGGGCACTTAACATGTAAGTAGTGTAACTGAGGAACAGAATTTTAAATTTCATTTAATTTTATTTAATTTAGATTTAAACAGTCACCCTGTTGGATGCCCTATTGCACTTGTTGCCCATATTTTGCAGTAAAATAATAGCCACGTAAATGCAGTAAACTACAGTAACACTGATGTGTCAGTAATAAGGAAAGGGGAGCTCTAAGGATGGACAGACATACCATATGCTATTTGGACACAGCGAGGCACATACAATATGCATATAAATTCCTTCATATTATTAAGGTCAGTATAGATATTGAGCATTTGCAAAATGTGGACAACCTATCTTTAAACCAATGTAGAGAGCAAAAAGTAAGAAAATATTGCTTATAACAGTCATGATTACCAATAGAGATATAATTGTTCTTTTCTACCCTCTGTCAGTTAAGTAATGTTTCATTTTCTTATAGCTGAGGGTGGAAAGGCTCAGAGAGCTTAAGTTACCAGCTCAAGACAGGACAGCTAGCCACGAGCAGCTTTTGGTTTCAAACCCGGCTCTCATTTCAAAATCAGTGAGATAAATATCTAACTTATATGCAATCTACCTAATGTTTTTAGAGGAAGAAATGCCCTAGAGAATTTAAGAGAATTACTAATAACACAGTTATTTAGTAGCAAAGCAGAAATTAGAACCCAGATCAAGCTGCCCTCTAACCCCATGACCTTTCTAAATACAGCTACTTCTTATCATTGAAAGATAGAACTGTTCTTCATACCCCACCAAAATCTATCTATTATTTTGTGAATCATCATGGGAAAATTTCTGGATTGCATTTATTTTTAAATATATTTTTAAAATATACATCTTTCTCTTTTTTTGTCTTTTTATTTTGAAATACTTTCAAACTTATAGGAGACTTAAAAAAAATAAAACCAACCCCATACAGAGTGCTCCAACACCCTTATCCCCACTCCAAATACCCAGATTCATGAAATTGAACACTTTGCATCATTTGCTTTATTGTTCTATCTATCTATCTATGTATCTATCTATCTAATCTGTCTATCCATTTTCTGAACACTTGAGTGTATGTATACTTCATGTTCTTTGAACATTTAACTGCCATGTGCATTTTTAAAGAAAGAGGATATTCACTTGTGTATCCGCCTTAAGTGAAGTTATCAAGTTCAAGAAACTTAGCATTGTGAAAAGGAACCAGGTTCTGATATATGTGGCAACATGGATGAACCTTGAAGACACTGTCACCTTGAGTGAAGTAAGCCGAGTGCAAAAGGCAAATATTGTATGATCTCACTGATATGAAATATTTAGAATAAGTCATTTCATAGAGTCAGAGACTAGAATACAGGTTATAGGGGCTGGGGTGGGGGTAGAGAATGGGGAGTTAATTCTTTATTGGTACAGACTTTCTGTTTGAGGTGATGGAAACGCTTTGGTAATATGTAATGGTGGTGGTAACACAACGTTGTGGATGTAATTAACACCACTGAAATATATATCTGAATGTGTTTAAAAGAGGAAATTATAGGTGGTACATGTATCGCTAGAGTAAAAATTAAAAATAAAAACAACCTAGGACTGTACAACACAAAAGGCAAAACATAACTAAACTGTATACTGTTAATAGCTAATTAGTGCAATATAATAGTTAATAGTGCAGTTATAATAATATTCTCATGAATTGTAATGAAGGTACCACACTAATACAAAATGTTAAAAATGAGGACAGGTACATAGGAATTCTGTATTTTCTGCATAATTTCTGTATAAATGTACAACTTCTCTAATTAAGGAAAAAAAGAAGTTTAGCATTGATATAATGCCAACAGTCGGTATTCCAATTTTTTTCATGTGTCCCAGTAATGTACCTTTGAATCTTTTCTTCTCCCTTTCTAGATCCCATCCTGGATCCTGCATTGATTTTCACTGTCATTGTCTCTATAGTTGGTATTTCTTCTTCTTCTTTTTGAAATTGTGGGTACATATTTACAGCATCAAATTTCTCATCTCAGCCACTCCCACACATGCCATTCAAAGGAATTAATGATATTCACAATATTGAGGTACCCCCATTGCCTTCCTTTAAAAAAAAAAAATACAAAGCTGTCCATTCTCCCCAAACATAGAGCCTAAACCCATTAGATATTAACCCCTCATCCCCCTTGCCCTGTCTCTGATAATCTGTACCCTAATTTCTTTCTCTATGAGCTTGCATATTCTCCAATATTTTCTTTGTAGTTACCATGGAAATTAAACATTCTAAATCTTTAACAATCTTGCTTGCTTTGATACCAGCTTAACTCCAGTAGTATATAGAAACTATGTTCTTATGTCCTCTGTCCCCCCACCCTTATGTAGTTCTTGTTTGTATGTTATTGTTGCAGACCAAGAGGGCCATGCCAGTCCAAAGGCCAAAGAAGACAACAAGCATTTTCTAATACACGAATTTTTATTCAGGGCTTACTTACAGGGTGAGAAGTCGTGGAAAGATCATGACGGCTCTCTCAGGCCAGGCAGGCATCACATTTACAGAAAGAAGAATGAGCAATGCAAAAAGAGCAGAAAGCCTTTTGTAAGGGTTTAAGACAAAGGCCCTCCTAAAGGTGGGGGGAGCATAGATGCAGGTATAGGTCATTCTGACCCGGGGGGGGGGGGTGGTGGTGGTGCAGGAAGGACTAGAACAACACTTGAACAATTACATTTTGCTCTTTTTGTGAGACTTAAGAGCCTCTCACTTCCTGCCTGCTTGCATAGAGTTACATTTTAAGGTCAGTTTACCCTTTTTCCCTTTACTGGCTTAGAAAGACGATAGGTTAAACATTTAGCTGCCTAGGTCATGCAGACTGCTGTGCACCAAAGATCTGCAGGCCTGTTTTGCTCAAGCCATGGGTTGCTACAGTTATGATCCAAAACCACTGGTTTATCATGCAATTTGTGCATTTGCTTTTTATATCCCATAGGAAGTAAAACATGCAATAGTACCAGCATTTATATTTACCCATGTTGTTACCCTTACTAGATGTGAGAAACAAGCACTTTTCCTAAAAGGAATAAACGCTTACCCGATGGTGGAAAAGAAAAGAATTTATTCAGGATTTTGCAAGAACAGGAACCCAACCAAAATGTGTGTGTGTGTGGGAGGGGGGTTGGCACCCAGAACAATAGACCTAGCAGTATTTATTCCCTACACCTAACTGCAAGTCCCTCCCCTGTTTCTCCATTGGCTGGATACTTTAGAGGTTACATTCTATTCAACAAGCCTAACTAGCCCAGGCAAATTTGAAACATGCAGCTGCCCAAATTGGAAACATTTGAAAAAAAGTTTCCTGTGCAAACTTGGAACATTTGAAACAAGTCTCCACCTCTCTTTCCTTTGTTCTTGAACTGAGCCAGTCTGAGCTAGTTTGGTAACAACTTATGAAGCTGTTTAAGGAACATTTACCCCCTCCCCCAGTCTCCACCTTGCAAAGACAGTGGGCGGATAGACAGGAGGACCAGCCACCGATTACAGCTTGGCTTCTTGACCCTCTGCCATTCCCCTGAGCTGCCCCCACCCTGTGTGAAAGCTAAACTTAATCTAATTCTCACACTAGAGATCTTTATTTCTTCTTGCACCTCCAATCTATTGTTTATTGTCCTTTTCTTTCAACTTCTGGAACTCTGTGTAGCATCTCTTGTAGGGTGGGTCTAGCGGTGGCAAATTCCCTCAGTTTTGTTTACCTGAGATTGTTTTAAACTTTCCCTCATTTTTGAAAGATGGTTTTGCTGGATGTAGAATTCTTGTTTAACAATTTTTCACTTTCAGTGCTATAAATATGTCATCCCACTGCCTTCTTGCCTGCATGGTTTTTCTGATGAGAAATTGTCATTTATTCTTATTGAGACTCCTTTGTATGTGACATGTTGCTTCTCTTGTGTGGCTTTCAGAATTCTCTTTTTATCTTTGGCATTCAAAAGTTTGATTTTAGTATGCCATGCTGTGGGTGTATTTGTGTTTATCCTGCTTGGAGTTTGTTAAGTGTCTTGGATGTATATATTCATGTCTTTTATTAAATTTTGAGAAAATTTTCAGCTATTATTTCTTTGTATATTCTCTACACCCCTTTCTCTCTTTCTTATTCTGAGACTTCCACGATGCATATATTGGTATGCTTGATGGTGTCCCACAGATTCCTCAGGCTTTGTTCAGTTTTCTGTATTTTTCTCTTTTTCTGCTCCTCAGAAGTCATTCTTGAGTGATTTCAATTGTCTTATCTTCAAGTTCTCTGCTTCTTTCTTTTGCCAGCTCCAATCTGCTTTTGAAGCCCTCTAGGGAATTTTTACTTTCTGTTACTGTGGTCTTCAGGTCTGTTTTGTTCCTTTCAAAATTTCCATCTCTCTGTTGAAATTCTCTTTGTGTTCATCTCTTGTATTCCTGATTTCCTCTAGCTCTTTGTCTATGTTTTCCTTTAGTTCTTGGGCATATTTAGGGCCATTTCTTTAAAGTCTTTGCTGGTTTGTCCCAGGTTTAGTTTTTTTTTACTGACAATTTCTTATGCTTTAATCTTCTCCTTTTCCTGGGCCATTACCTCTGGTTTCATTATAAGTTTGATGAGATTTTGTTGAAAACTGGACATTTTGATATTTTAATGTTATTGCTGGGATTTAGAGTCTGAAGCTACCAGTGATCTGTGCTGGGAGCATGGCTGGCTCTGTGCCAAGCTGGTGCAGGGTTGGGGAGGGGCCTGCCAGGGCTCCAGGAGATCTTACCACTTTTAAGGAGCATTTTTCTTGATTTTACACTCATTCTGTTACTGCAGTCCTTAACTGTTTTCTGGAGCTTTGAGAAGGAATTTCCTGCTGGTTGTTGAAAGCCTCCATATCAGCAAATGTAAATTTAGAGGGTAAATTATTCCTATAATTCAAATTGTATCAGTAGCACCAGGGTTCATGCTTTTCATTAATGAATATTTAAAAACCATCCGTTTGTGATTGGGCTATCTCTCTAGTAATGCTGAACTCATTTATTTGGACTACTGCCTGGCATGGAGGCAGTACTTTTAGGATAGATTTAATGATAGTGACAGCTGCTGACTGATGGACAGGGCTGTGATTCTGTTATTTTGCATGGCTCACAGGGTTTGAATGACTGCTGGGAAGCAATTGTGATAGAAGGAACTAAAGCCTTGGATCTTTACATATTCTATTTTGAAGATTCTTCAACGTTAGGTATTTTGGTAGTAGAAGATACAGACTGCTGTATGTCTATTTTAAATTTTTATTTTCTATTTAAAAAAAATTTAGTCTTGATAACCTTACAAAACATTAAAAATTATTTGGTATCATTGCTATTAGCATTTGTCCAGAGGTTATAACTAAATGACACTGAGGGGAACTTACAGAAGCTCTAGTATTTTTAAAAAATGAAAACAGAGGCTTAATGAGATTCAACATTGAGAGGGCATGTGGAATATAGGAGGTTTGGGACATGTTTCATGTTCTGAAAGCAGACAGATGCCATTTTCTGCTTCTATTTTGTTTACGTCTGTTTTGTTTTGTTTTGTTTTGCTTCTTTGCCTTTACCCTTGAGTTTCTCTCTTGGTGTTACATCCTACATGAATTCCACCACTACCACCTCTACCACCAGCCCAATTCCACTCTAGAATGGTAATGAGACCTTTATTTATTGTTGAACTTTATGAATTTGCTAGAGATATCTCATAAATCCTCCTCTTTATATAATTTAGGAAGTACTTGAACCTTTAATTCAAAATACCTTCAAGGGATGATAAGGCCATGAATGGGGGGAATTTATCTACATATATATACCCAGAATTCATCAATACTTATAAATAGGCAGGATTCATATGATTATATTTCTCTCCTATGAATATATGCAGATTTGGAAAACTAGAATCCAGAAAGTTTCAGAGAAGAAAGAGAAGTATTTTAATATAGACAGATTAATGAAGACCAATAAACTCCTTTTTATTTGGAATTTTAAAAAGTGGAAACTGTGAATCATTCAAATTTTAGTTGCCTACTGTTCTGGTTTGCTAAAGCTGCCATTATACAAAATACCAGAAATGGACTGGCTTTTATAAAAGCAATTTATTAGTTTACAAATTTACAGTCCTAAGGCCATTAAAGTGTCTAAACTAAGGTGTGAGCAAGAGGATACCTTCACCGAAGAAAGGCTGATGGCATCAGGAACACCTCTGTCAGCTGGGAAGTCATGTCCTGGCATCTGCTTGTCCTTTGCTCCCGGGATGTGTTTCAAAATTTCTCTGGGCTTCTGTCTCTCTAAGCCTGGGGGTCTTCTCTTAGCTTTTTTGGGTCAAACTCTGGGCTTCATCTCTTAGCTTAGCATCTCCAAATGTCTTTCTGTCTGCATCTCCAAGCATCTGGGTCTGTGTTGGCCCCTGAGCTCTCTTTTAAGGACTCTAGTAAACCAATCAAGACCCACCTTGAATGGGTGGGGTCACACCTCCATGAAAATAATCTAATCAAAAGGTCTCTCCCACAGTTGGGTGGGTCAAATCTCCATGGGAACAACCTAATCAAAAGGTCCTACCCATAAGTCTGCACCCACAAGGTTGGATTAAAAGAACATGGCTTTTGTGGGGGACATAATAGAGTCAAACCAGCACAGCTGCTGTCACCAAAACCTAATGGATGGATTATTTGTGCCCACTTTACCCAGCTAACCTTACTCACATTACTGGTTTTGCAGGATGACCTTCACTAATCACGAAGTTCCTTAATTGTTTTATATTTTCTGTTTGTATTTGTCCATGTTGAGTGCCCCAATGAATTCTGGCAACTGGTTAAGCATTCAGTAAATCTTTTTTATTATTTTTTTATGTATTTGTTTTCATAAATTAATGCATGACCAGGATACAAGCTTAGAAAAGGTACCATGCAATTCCTCTTGGTGCTATGGTGCTTGGGGACCACCAAAGCAATTGCCATAGCAACAGATGCAGAGTATCTTCCATGATAAATAAGGCTTTCCAAACTTATGTCTGGGAAAGCTTTAAAAGCTACATTAAAATTCTAAGACAAGTCAAGTATATAACAGAGCAGAAGAAAAAAGCACCATATAAATGAAAAGCAGTAACTCAGACAACTAGGAAATGGCAGAAACCATCAACAGTTCAATTGTGGTGGAATTATTGCCAAATATATCTGCACATCCATGAATTCAAAACCCCATACATAAAACAATTCTAAAATTACAAATGATGTCCCAGCTTTCACTGGTTTGCTAATCATATTTCAGAAGCTAACTCTGAAACAATGGCATACTGTTTTGGTAGTGATATCATATATTTTTTAAATTGAGGACAGATGGTTGCTCTTATATTCCATAGATAATACGTTTGCTGATTGTGTACCCTAGGAGATAAAAGAATTAGCTTAATCTCCAACCTTTTAGTTTTTTGTGCCAAAGCCACATGGAGTTTGTGAAAGAGCTCAGTCACATCGGTACCATTTCTAATTGCTTCTTTCTGCAGAGCTAAGAGAATCTTCTGTGAGTAGCCCTTTACAGATAATGAAAAGACTCCCTTGAAATTAATTCACAACATGATTAATGCAGGTTGGCCAGACTTGTGTATGTGAGACTTGCTTGAGCACCAGCTGGGATAAAACCTGTCTGTGCAACCAGTGCCCAGCATCCATTGTATATGTAAAAATATATACATGCATACATACGTATGTACATAAAATGGAATTAAGACCCACCTTCCCAAAACAAAATAAAATCAGACCTAATTTTATTAAATGTAATATCTGTTGGCAGACTATTTTCTCCTATAAGAGGGAAAACCCAAATTTGCATCCTCATTTCTATCCCATAGAACTTTTCTAAAAGCAGTTGTTATATATATAATCAATATAGCAAGGACAGTCAGACAGACATGGTCTTAGATTTATTCGATTTGTGTTTTTGCTTTGCCAGAGATAAGAATAAAAGGAAATGATTTAAAAAACAAAACAAAAGTAAAGTAAACCAAATGATACGTAAATGTCTGATCAGAAGCAACAATAGTCTCTCATTTGTTTATTTTATAGCCTTCCTTTTCAATTGCATATTCCGTTATATTATTAGTTGCTTTTCCTGTATGGCTTCTAGTTTTTCTCCTTTAATCTCTTTCCATGGCAATTATATTCTTAAATGTTCTGATGTTGAATCATTCTTGAATATCTGGGAAAAAACCCACTTGGTCATGATGATAATATATTTTTAATACTAAAATAGATTGCTTGTTATTTTATTTAAGATGTTTGTATCGGTGTTGATATGTGGGATTAAACTAAATTTTATTTTTTTTTACTGCTCTCATGTTCTCTCTAACTTTTCTATCATGTGTATCTCAGAGACAAGGTGTCAGCAAACTTTTTTTCTGTAAAGAGCCAGAAATACTTTAGTCTTTCAGGGCCAAGTGGCAAAATCGAGGCTATTGTCTAGTTATATAACAACCATTTAAAAATGTAAACAAACAAACAAAAAAGAATTTTTATCTTTCAAGTCCTATAAAAAACACGTGACAAGCAGGATTTGGCCCACAGGCTGTAGTTCACCAAACACTGTCTGAAATCAACACACAGGGCCCTTCTCTTGCTTAGAAAAATCAGTTACTTCTAGCCAAGGGCAGGCAGATATGCCGTCCTCAGCCTTTACAGTGGCAGATGTCTGTCTGTGTGGGTGAAGGTGAGGTCTGAGCATTTGAAAGGAGTCTCCAGTCATTGCTGAGCCTACAAAGACCCCTAGGAATAAGGGGTAAGGCATTCTCTTTGCATAAAAGATAACCTCACTCTGCTCGTTTCCAGTGGGAAAAAATAATCTTGAAGTTGATGCTGTCTTTTAGGAAGAAGAGTTTTCTCAAGTGTTTGTGACACTGGCACACCAGAAGGAAACCTCCTGGAGAGCTTGGGGGTGACTGGCTGCAGGAGTGTTTGGAGAGGCTCATCTCTCTTACCTGTTTCTGCTCAAAAGATCGAGTCAGGGCAGCACGGAACAAATGCACCTGGTAGACACATATCCAGTGGGAAGCTGTGATGGCTCCAAATGACTCTGACTTCTCTCCAGAGCATATGAGGAGCATGTTGACAAATAGACAAGAGTCATTCTTTTCTTTTCCTTTCTTTCTGATCTCTCATTAACTCTGACCTTCTTTCTCCTTCCCTCTGTGTCACTCTTTTCATACCTTGTGAAACAAGATCTTCCTCCATGTAACACTAAATTTTGTAGGAGATTTTGTGCAGCAGGGAACCTAAATATGTTGGAATTCCTTAAAGTCTTCATGCTACCCACAACCACCCTGGATGTGATGTTCCAAACAGAGATCGCCAGATGGCCACCATTCAGAATGGAACAACTGAATGATTAACTTAAGGTTTACCCTTAACTGGAGATCTTAGAGATCCTCTAACTCAGCATTTTTTCACCTTCTACAAGGGGACTATAAATCCCTCTGAGGTTTTCATGACAGTTAAGGACTTTCCTCCCCACCAAAACTCAGAAACTTACAGGAAAGTACATACGCTCCAGTGCAAACCACAAACAATTTCAGAGTTTCATGGACTCTCTAGAGTTAATTCTCATTCATGGAAGCCGGTTTTAGAATCCCTTATGGGATCTAGTCTCCTAATTGACCTAAGCGATCCTTTTTCTTAGTTTAGAGAAAAAGACAACATCACACATTATAAATTGTTTTAAAATTCTGAACTTACTCTTAACTCAAGAAGTGTTTTATCTTTTCACTTCATAAGATGTATCCACTTTATACTTGGTTTGCATTTGATTCAAAATGTTATTCATAAATATCCCCATAATAAAATCCAATATACAATTTTCAGGAACTTAAAGAGAGAGAATATAAAGGTAGCATATTATTTTTGTTAACTCAACCATGATCTTAAAATAAGCAATATTTAAAAGAAAAAAATATTTATGGATGACTTAGAAGCTTTAATGTATTTCACTTTTTTCCAAAGCAGTACAAGATGCGTTCTTATGTGGACACAATAATTAATAGTTTCTTAAATACTTACAATATAATTGGTTTTATGTTTCACCTTTTGGAAGATAAAAAAGTATCTAGTAACCACAAAGGTATTGTTTATTCTTTTATGTGTAAGTATCTGAATTGGAACTAAATAAAGAACAACAAGAAAAAAACTTTCTTACAGAATTAAAATTTAAGGAAACTTTTGGACAAATATATGCAAAACTGTTCAGAATTTTAGGAATTCTGGAAGTTCTCAGTAATTGTTCTGAAATGGCTGCATTTCAGAGCAAAACAGACAACCATTTAGGCCAAAATTGTACATTACCAAACTAGGAGAACTAGAGGACTGTTAAACCCAATTTAAACTGTACAAAAAGAAACCAAAACTATGCTCTCTTCTTTATTGTTCACTCCATAATATTTTAATAGGAATCTAAAAATAATCAGAACTTTATTACAAAATCATATTCCTTTTAAAAGCTCTTCTATTTAGTTTAAAAGAAAAAGACTTTCTTCTAGATTTCTGATTTGTACATCAATTTATAGCTGAGTGCTTCAAGTGAAATTAATAAATTATTTTTCTGGCTTAGTTGGCATCAGTGATGAAATAGAAAAAAATATATATCCAGAACATTAGTATTCAGAATTAACTGCTTACTAAATGTCTGAATTTTCTTAGGATATGTTTAAAATAATTCTCCAAACTTAATTTGGAAATTAAAAGGAAAACTCACACACTATCTTATAAAAATGTCAGCTAACAAAGTTTTGTTTCCTGTCTTTCTTTAAATATGCACTCAGCTTCAAGATTCTATCTTTTCATTTAACTTTACAGAAGAGGAAATTTTTCTCTCTCCACCACAAATGCTGTGAGGCTATCCAGGCTGTCTTCCTTCATGGGCAAAATGCCTAAGTACTTAATTGCTCAATCTCTACATAAGAATCACTTCTCCCAACAATGAAATGTAACTGCTTCTAGGATTAAATGCAGCAGCTGGTGAGCGGCAGAAGTTCTACTACCCATCAGTTAGAAACTGGCATAAAAACAAATGTCAATCCATTTCCAAGGAAAGGGATTTGGTGGTCTACAGGCAGTGGAACTTTTAGGTTTTTTAGAAAATTGCCTTTAAACCACACCGACATTCTCAGTTAATCTGCATCATCTCCTTCATAAGTTCTTTATACTCTCTGCCTCCACTGATGTTAACTGGGTTTGTCTTCTTGCTCTTCTGCCACTTTCCCTCCCCCTTTGGGGTTAATTCCCTTAATTGTCTGCTATTGTGCTCAGTAATTTGTGGCTTCAAGTCAGATGTCAACCGGAATTTTCTCTTGGATATTTATAATTAGTCCTGATTCTCTGAGCACCCTGGTGGAAGTTCTCTAATATGCTGAGAGAAAGAGGAGCTCAGAGAGCCTGCCGGGCCACCAGGGGCCGGAAACCCTGTGCCAGGAGGAGGCCGGGGACAGAGTCAAATTAGTCGGGTTTAGTCACGTGGCTTTTATGACTCAGCTAACTGCAGGAGACAATTAGCCACACTTTCCAGGTTGGTGGCCTTTTGCTGGAATGTCTAGTGTTAAAAGAAAGACTTTTCAACAATGTTAAGTTTAGGATCTCACAGCTTTATTGAGCGATTTGCAAATCAGGCAGCATCTCATTCAGGAAGTAGAAGGGAACTCTGCAGAGCTTCCCTTTGGAACCTCCTGTAGGACGAACACAGAAACAAGTGAGGAAATGGATGGAGTGGCTGACAGTAAATTTCCATTTTACTTGGGAAGGGGATTGTCCTACAAATTGGGGAGAAGATACATGAATTGGTATGGTATGCTTGTCCATTCTGATAAGTTCTCTGTACTCGACCAAAACCAGTTTATCACCAGGTGTTGCTTATCTGAAGATTTTTAGGGTGTCTTCCACTTTCTCAGAAAGCCCCTGCAGGTCAATTGTTTTTTCTTCTGGAAAAGCCCTTCTTGGAAAGGTCTCCCCACCAGCAATGCCTAATGCAGGTGGTCATTTTATTTTACTTAACACTAGTTAACAGAAACGAAATCTCTAGTGGGGTTATGATTTCAGGGTTCCTCTTAAATGGCAGAACCCCTTTTCAAGAAATCCCTTTTAGTCCTTCCCAGTGTGAATGTATTTCTCCCTTCTCTGAACTTCTGTGGACTTTATTCTTTGTCCTTGACAAGACATCACACACGCCTTTGTGGCATTTCATCTTTTAAGCCCTGCAGGAGAATCCTGAGTTTGAAGGGTGGCCCACCTTCTTGTCTCTTTAAGTTTCATTTTTATCTTAATTTTTATTTAAATTCAATTATTGCTGTCATATCAGGCTGGCCTCCAAGAGTTCACTGCCACCTCTCTAATATCTCCCTCCATCTCTTTCCCTACCAACCGTGGGCACCCATTTCTTTTTTAGCTGAGTGAGGGAGGACAGTGAGATAATACTTGGAAGAAAACAGAAGTACTGTTTCCAAAATCGAGGAGTTGGCACTCTGATCTAAAAAATTGCCTCAACTTTCCGTCACCTTGCTCGAGTTCCTTGCTTCCTGTCCTCTAGACAGAATCATCAGCGTGAGTCAGGGGCTGCCTGGTACTGAACTGTCCTGTGGTCAGGACAGGAGAACGTGGTCTCCTCCCTGCTGCCTTTCTGGGCTTTACTATTGTACTTATGATTTTGTGATTCCTGGCCTAAGAAACAGACGACTTTCCCAGGTAAGAACATGTATGTCCCCATTCCACCTCAACGCACGCATGCACGCGCGCACACACACACACACACACACACACACACACACACACAGAAGAAAGCATATCTGAATACCTCAATTTTAAAGGAATTTGCTCATTTTCCCAATTAGATTGTAAGGATCATTTCCTTTTTTGTTGTTAATAATTTTTTTTCTTTATTAAAGAAGTTATGGGTTTACAGAACAATCATGCATAAAATACAGGATTCCCTTATATCACCCTATTATTAGTACTTTGCATTGGTGTGGAACATTTGTTACAATTGATGATAGCACATTTGCTTAATTGTACTATTAACAGTATCCATGGTTTAACTTTGGGTTCATTGTTTGTAGTATAGTTCCATGGATTTTTTTATTCTGTTGCCACATATACAATCTAACATTTCCCCTTTTAATTGTATGCAAATATATGTATTTTCAGTTCTGTTAATTGAATTCACAGTGTTGTGCTGCCATCACACTCATCCATTACCAAAGCATATTCATCATTCCAAATAAGAACCCTATATAGTTTAAGTCCTAACTTCCCATCCCCTATTCCCACACTATCCCTGGTAACAAATATTCTAGATTCTGACTCTATGAATTTGCCTATTTTAATTGTTTCAAACCAGTGAGATCAAGCAGTATTTATCCTGTTGTGTCTGGCTTATTCACTCAACACAGTGTCTACACAGTTCATCTATATTGTTACGTGTATCAGGACATCATTCCTTTTTAGAGCTGAAAAATATTCCATTATATGTATATACCACATGTTATTTATCCATTCATCAGTTGATGGACACTTGGGTTGCTTCCATCTTGTTGTAGTTGGGAATATTGATCCTACAAACATAAGTACATTAGTGTGCTAAAACCTGTTTGAGTCCTTGCGTTCAGTTCTTTTGGGTATATACCTAGTAGTGGGATTGCCGGGTCATATAGTAGCTCTATACTTAGCTTTTTGGGGAATTATTACTTAACTTAGTATTTGGAGTTATCCTCAACTCCCCTCTCTAGTACTCCATATCCCATCCATCTTCCAACTCTGTGGGCTCTACATTCAAAATATATACTGGATTTATATGTAAAATGTGATGTATTTACACAATGGCGTATTAAGTAGCAATGAAAATGAACTATGTACATCTGTAGTAACAATAGGAATGAATCTTACACAAATATAATGTAGAAAGATGATAGACACTTAAGTGCATGCTCTAGAGTTTTATTTATATAAAGTCCCAGAACAGGCAAAACTACTCTATGCTATTAGAAGTCAGGTTGCTTTTGGGGGTTAGTGACTAGAGGAGCTGTGGGGGAGCACCTAGAATGTCTAGTTTGTGGAAATTAATCAAGCTATACAATTATGTGCACTTTTCTGCATATGATACTTCTACAAAAATAGCATGCGTTTGCTCTCCTACCTGCCTGATCCAATCAGCATCCTCTCCTGGCTGTGTCCTGCCAGTGGTCGTCTGGCTGGTTCCCTGCATCCACCCAGGCTCTCCTACGGTCTGTAGCCAGAGTGAACTTTTTAAAATATAACTCTGTTTATATCATATGGTACTCCAGGGGGGAAAAAATAACAACAGCATATCTTTAATATTAATCTACCCCTAGGGGTGTGAGCACATAGTAAATAGGACCTTTTGGAGATGTTATTTCTAGTTAAGGTGTGACCCAACTGAATCAGGATGTGTCTTAATCCTGCTACTGGAGGCTTTACAAGGAGAAAGGCACAAGGAGGAGCCAGAAGCTGGAAGCCAGTGGGAACCCAGAAGAGAGAGGAGAGAACATCGCCATATGATAGGAAAGCCCAGACACCCCAAAGATATGTGGACAAGCCAGAACGCTATCAACTCTGGGAGGAAGCAAGTTTTCCAGCCTCCAAAACCGTGAGACAATAAATTCCCATTGTTTAAGCCAACCGGTTGTGTGGCAGTGGTCATAGCAGCCGGGAAACCAGACCTTGTCACTCCTGTTCAGAAGCCGCCAATGGCTTCCTGTCTTTGGTAGAGGAAAAGCTGAAGGCTTTACACCACCCCACCTGATGTGTACCCCACTCCTGCCCATCCCCAACCCTCTGGATTCACTTTTTCTTGCTTGGCTGCTTTTTCGCTGTGCTCCAGCCACACTGGCCCCGACATTCCTTGATGCTCAGGAACTCTCTACCATCCTGTTACCCCTTCTTTAAATGCTCTCCTCCTAGACATGTCCATAGTTTGCATTCTTTGCCACCTCTGCTCCTATGTTTCCTTACCAGTGAGCTAGTCCATGACCATCCTGTGCAAGTGAGCACCCCAGTCTTTCTATCCAGGAAAACACACTCCATCTCCATTTATGGGAACTTCACCATATGACAGACTTTGTATTTCCATTTTGATTTGTATTTTTCTGTCCTTTTTAGAATATGGAATTCAGGAGAGCAGGGGGTTTTGGTGTGTGTTCGTCTGGTAGGTTCCTTTCCGTGTCATTTAAAGCAGTGCTTGGCACAGAGTTGGATCTCAGTAGTTATTTGTTGAGTAGATGGAAGCTTCCGTGAAGCAGGTATGCTAGTGCAGGGATGATGACTCTTGGAAAGCAAACTGACAAAAACCACAATTCTAGCTAGATCTTATGAGTTCATATTTCTAATTTTGCAAGTATATCCCACAGGAAAAAATTGTAAGAATAGCTACTTTCATAATATTGTTTACAAGTTTTTGCTCAATGGCCATACAGGAATGCTTAACCGAAGAGACAACTCAGCTCAGTGATTCTGAAAGTGGGGGAGGGGGCGAGCTGCAGAAAAGCTCCCCACTCTATTGGAGTGTTTCCTGGCACACCTAGGGGCAGGTGTATGGCTCCTGATTGGAAGATACCCTATCCTACCATGATGAAATCTGAAAGAGTTTGAGAGGCACTAGCACATAATTCTATATGACTTACCATTTTTGAAAAACATGACCATGTTAACATGAAATGATATTTAATTAGAGAAGCAGAACAGAAAATAAAATAAGTGAAACATAGATTGTAATCATCTGATTTTATTCACAGACACTAGCAAAGATGGAAAAAAATATTAGGATGTAGGCTTCATATTTAATCCTAAATAGAGTCTGAATTAACCTATTTTCAGCTTGGAAAGTAAAATGGTAAAATAAGAGCTGCACTTTAATTATAACACCAGTAAACTTTATATAACTACTTTAGAATACCGTGAGATAAATAGCCAAGATTTTCCTGTCTGGCACAGTACTAGAACACCTCCTATAGGGATGACATTCTATAAATGTTTAATTCTGTTACTTATTAACAGATGTGTCATATAGTGACAATTTCTTACAACAACTCCCCAACCTGATACTTCTCGCTTTGCCTCCCATTATCTAACAAACCTAACATTTCCTTATTCTTCAACCGCATAACCCAAAGTCAGCAAATAAACTTGATCATTTCTGCTTCTGAGCTTTTTTTTCCATCTTGGAATTGTGCTTTGCTCCCTTCTCACCATTAAGGGCCCATCTGTCTCTCCAAGGCTTTGAGTTCTCTATCAAGCCCAATTCCTCACTATATCCCAAATAAGTTTATGCACCCATGCCATTGTATTCTTTGTCTTTATTGAACTCTTGCTTTAATTCTTTTATAAGAAAATAATTTCCCAAGACAAAAAATACATTAGATCACGTGCACAAAACATGCTGAAAAATCATCCTGGCTTCACGATAATCACTGGTTTACTTTTTATTGCCTTGAGTTTACAAATCTTTTTATCATGCAATGTACTTGCTTTTATTCTTATATACTTATAACTTTCTTTCCACTCAGTTTTTTAGCAGCTTCTTACAAATCTGTCTGTTTTGTAGCACTAATGTGTTGTACCAATAAGGGGAGTTCAGTGAATTAGTCAGGATGTTTTTGTACATAATTCAGGAGACATGGTGAGGAATGGTAAAAGATGAGCTCAGGAAAGGTGGTTGTGTGTTATGAAAGGCAAAATGTACAACTTGTTTTTTGTTTTAATTAGAGTGATTATCCTTGTATTACTTTCTTGTTGCTGCTGTAACAAATTAACACAAATTTTGTGGCTAAAAACAATACAGATATGTTTTCTTACAGCTTTGGAGATCAGAAGTGAGTCCCCCTGGGCTAAGGTCAGGGTCCACAGGGCTGGGTCCTTCTGGAGGCTCTAATTCCTTGCCTTTACAGCTTCTAGAGGCTTCCTCCTGTCTTTGGCCCATGACTCCATCCTTGGAGTGGCATCACTCCCACCCTCCCTTCTGTGTTCACATCTCCGTCTTCTCACTCTGACCCTCCAGCCTCTTTCTTACGGGGACCCTCATGATTTCATTAATTGCGCGTGGCTAATCCAGGATAATCTCACCATCTCAGGATCCTTACCTCAGTCATATCTGTAAAGGCCCTTTTGGCCATGTAAGATAGCATGCTCACAGGTACTGGGAACTATTAGGTCATGAACATCTCTGGAGGTCGATATTCTGTTTACCACAATTCCTGAGCAAGAATGTACCAAAACTCCCATACTAGATTGTACTAGAATCCCTGTGCTTGTATGAATATGAAAGGAATTACCCTGGGAACACCAAGAAGACTGTTAGATGTGTGGATTTCATCCCTCCTACATGTCTCTACAAAAAAAAAAAGTTTGAGAACTTCTATTGTGTACCAAGGGGTTTGCAAACTTTATTTGGTAGGCAATGGTGAACCAGCAATGATTTTTAAGCAGATGGAGAACCTGATCAATTATCGATTCCTTAATTTAGAAAAATAACTAGAGGAAGAATGGAAGCTATACAGGTTGGACTTCAAGTGGTGAAAAGCCTAAAGTCAGAAAAAGAAGATGCAATGGAATTGGAGTGTAGTCAGATAATCAAGAGACATTCTGAGATGACTGCTCAGCTGGAGTGCTTGGGGCAAAGGAAGAGTGTTGAGGATGGCTTTGAAGTTTTTAGCTTAGGCGGCAAGGTGAGAAATGACAGAATTAATGAGTTTGAATATATTCAGTTACTGATGCCTGTGAGACATGCCTGTACCAGGCTTGGAGCCAGACACTGGCAACAGTGCTGCAGAAACATACCAGCCTTAGATTTGCAAATGTGCACTTTGGCTAAATTGGAAGGGTTGGGAAATGGCTACTTCAGAGAGAGGATTCCAAAGAGTAGCTGCATACACACATGTGTATATACATTCATACACGCCTGCATAGCACTCTAGCTTCCATTCACCTTAGCAACCAAAGTAAAATAATATAAATGGACAAAATTTCCATATACAATGCTCTTTTGTATGCAGATGGATTGCTTGCATTTTAGTCCATGCAGATTCAAACTCATTTTAGAGTATTGCTTTGCTTGCATCTCCTGCCTGCTCTTATCTACATGCAAAGGAAAAACAAAGCAATTGGGAAAACAAAAATTCTCTGCAATAAAAAGTTGAGAAGATGTGATTCTCACTCTTCGTTTATTGTCTAATGGATTGGATATATACTGGTGATAATGAGACACTGTGTCAATTATTTAAAATGATATTAGCTAATATTGATTGAGATTTAATATTAAGAGCTCAGTATGGTTCAGCACTTTGAATTTATTATCTGATTAAATTTCAGAGTCATCTTATGAGGTAGTCACTGTGTGTAAAAAAAAAAGTGCCTAGCAGAGGAAAGGTTTGCATATGGCACATTTCTAGTCACAAATGGAATCTGAGTGAATCAGGGAAGTGTTCATAGAGGATATAACCCTTGAAATGACACTTCACGGATGAAGTTTTGCAGGTCTGTAAATGTGAAAGGCACTCAAAGGAAGAACAACATTTGAAAAAGCTGTAAGATTTTAGAAGGCGCAAGGTGTTAGGGAATTACACGTGTGCTAGATTTTAAAGTGCCAGAAGGAGAATGGGCACAGAAACTTGTCAGGGATATGAAGGTCAGATCACCTCAGTGTAAGGAGTTTACTTTATATCGTGTAGCCATGGTGTAATGAGTTTACTTTATATCATGTGAGTAGATGAGAAGACTTGAATAATTTTGAGCTGGACAGTGAGCTGATTTGGTTTGCACGTTGGTAGGTCCTTCATTGCAGCAGAGGAAAAGCTCTAACCCTGGGGGTTGGTAGGTGGTGAAGAAGGTAGGAGGCATGAAAAAGAGTAACATGTCTGTTTTGGTAACCCATGCCACACACACAAAAAAAAAAAATGTAAAAAGAAAAGTAAAGATGAATATTGAGCCTATGTGATGGCACTGCTGGTGAAAAGGACAAACATGACAAACTCTTCATTATTATGGTAGAGTTATCAGGATGTGGTGGTTGCAATTGGGGAGTGAGGGAAACTGGGAACTAGAGGATGGTGTCCAGGTTCCTGCCATGGGCAGCCTTGAGGATGGTGGGGACACTCACCAAGATAATTCTCCAAGATAGGGATTGGGAGAGGACAGACAGAACTTTGGGAAAGATGTGTAATACTATTTGGATATATTACGTGTGACATGCTTCCTATACATCCAGGTGGAGATGCCTCTATAGACACTTGGATAAATTGACCCAAAGCTAAGAAAACATTTGGGCTAAACCTGCAGATATGGCAATATCTGATGAACAGGTAAAAATTAAAACCCTGGAGTGAGCCAGCCTGTTAGGGAGAACAGGTTATCCAAGAAGGAATGAGGGTCAAGGATGACATCTCAGGGATTCTCCATGCTTGGAAATGTACTTCTGGAACACGGAATACAAATAAGAATAGCAAATACTGATTGTTTAGTCATGGGTTTATCAGTGGTAGCTGAAATCATAATAAGGGATTCGATATCTTAGGTAGAATATGTAAAAGGAGGGTAGTAAAAGCTACAGTTGGAACCCTGGAGAAGAAGAAAAGGGAAATCTCATCTGGGGACACTGTATAATTGTCATAGGAAAATTGACAAAGAGTCCTGACAGAGAAGCCAGCGAAGGAGAAAGAAGCAAGAGGGAGGAAGGAGTTAACAATATATCAAAGGATGCTGAAAGGGTGTATGAGATAATGATGGGAAATTGCTCTTTGGCCATTAGGAAAGTAATTGGTAACCTTTGTGAGAGCCCTTTGACCGTGGTGGTGAGAGAGCCCCAAAGGGAGTGGGTGTAGTTATAAATGGGAGTTGAATGGAGACACAAATAACTGTTTATTAAGTAATGACCTTTAAACAGGTTTGGAATCTAACTTCTGTGTAATGTCAGAAATACCAGGGGTTATGACTTTTACATGGAATTATTTAGGAATCAGATTTTAAGGCTGGAGAATTATTTTTGGGACCTGAGAAAAACAGTTGTACCTATCCTGTAGATAATACAAAAAATTGTATTATTTCTTCAGTTTCCAGTTTTGACTGTGTTAACAGTTCCCAAAGTTGGGATGATCTTTATTGCTTCCAACACTGATCACCCCATAGACTGGCAAAGTGCATTATAAGACAGAGCAGTCATTTCAGACAAACCGTATGTTCTGGGGCAAAAGAACTGTGTTCATCTTGTTTCTTCCTGAGTAGAGAAGTAGACATTATTAAATATTCTGCAGATGATTTAAAATTTAGAGAACAGTTATTAACTGGAGTTGACCAATTAAGCCTTTTATATTATTATTTTCTAGGAGTTGAATATGTCTTTTATTTGGAACTTGTAAAAACCCATATGCACCATACTTTGATTTATGGTCTATACAGTATGATCCACTGTGCAGAGACATACCATTAGAACAATATCATCATTGGTAGAATTGAAAAACTATTTAAAAAACATTTTCAGTCTCCAAGTCAACTGTCAGACAGAGAGAGGCCATCTGAAATCTGTTAATTGGTATTCATAGGATGTTGGGGTATTAGTGGAGCAGATCACAGTTTATGTTGTGGGGATATCGATTCCATGAGATTCCTGAGACCCTAAATTGAATCCATGTTCTTTTTCCCATTCCTCTCCCAGACATGCTTCATCTGATTCTTTTTACCTCCCTGTTCATCCTCCCAATTCCCAAAGATTTGTAAACTGAAGAAATGAGGCTTATCTGTAGAGTTACAAGAATAAGGGGTCAAGAGAATGCACTGAGATATTAATGATTATTTCACTCTGCCTGCTTCTTTTCCTTTCCATTGCAAGAAGGTAATTAGGCTCTCTGTGTGTGATTGATTCAGGGGGAGTGTGGTTGGCTCATTCATATAGGATGTCTCTTTTATAAAAACCTATATTTCTTGAAGAAATCCTGCTAGTGGGAAGAACAGTATTTTTGAGATTAGAAGTAGGAAGACAGGGAGGCAACATTCTCCAAGACTGGGAGGCAGATAAAGGTCAATATGCCCTTCAAAGAGCAAACCTTTGGCCATGCCTTAGCAGGACCGTAACGGAAGATGTCATCCAGATGCTCCTGAGACTCCACACACCCAGCATTTGGAAAGATTTGGGCCTGTGTGCATTTAGGGATCATGTGTAATTTTGTCAATGCACTGTGATCATTCCAGACCAAATACCAGAAACCCTTCCATAGGTATGGCAAAGATACCAGTCTTATTCTGTAGCCCTAAGGAGAGAAAGGAGGGACCATCTGAATTGACAAATTAAATTTCTTACCATCTCACCTGAAAGAGTACTAGAAGCCAGATTCAAATGAAATTAAATAATATGAAAGTTTTTTGCAACACAATTTTGGATGTATGTGAACACCAAATGTCATAACTCTTCCATTTAACAAAACTACGTTGAGATTTCTCTCAGCTTTGAGGAAGAACGTGTTCTTTTCTCTTCTTTCTCAGCTGTGTGAATACAGCCCTGTGGGTGACAGGCATGCCCTCAATTCTCATTGACCCTATGTTGGGAGACAGTTCTCCGTGGGTTTCTTTTGCTTCTGCACATCTTGTGAGCGGAGGCGCTGACTGCCCTTTATTCAAAACTATCTTTCCAAGGATGTTTGTACAGTGAAGGTAGAGCAAAGTGGATTTGCTTGCCTCTTTTGAAGACAGAGATGGAAGTATAGCTCCAGAGCAGAGAGCGGGCGTGCTATCAAGTATAATAAAGAAAGTGTTTCCCTCTGGAGTAGAGAGCAGGTATGCTTGCTGTCCATTATAAAAAACCTCAGATTCCCTAAGCTTGGAAACCCTCTTCCGTAGTGCAGCCCACTATGGGTGCAAGTGTCCATCTAGGCCTGTCCCTGTCACCTTCGGGAAGCATGGCAGGCTGTCTTGTTATCTTACAAGTAGGGTAGCATCTCAGGCCCTTCAGAATTCTTGACATCTTAAATTCTATTGAGAAGGAAGAAATATGTAAATAAATAAATATAATGTATTAAAATGATAATTATAATAATCCCTATTGTTTATTGAGTACTTTTGATGGATCAGCCATTGTGATAAAAATTTTCATTTAATATCTCATTTCATCATTATGTACACCAGTGTGGTAGGTTTAATCATTACTCTCTAGTGACTTGCATTAGGTTGGGTAGATAGAAAATCTTAGAGCTGGAGTTCATGTTCATGTCTGCTTGACTCAAGAACTTCTGCTTTTGACCACTTAGGTTATGGAGATACAAACGTGAGTAAAGCAATTCTCATAGAGTTCATTCAAATAGACAGGGTTCATTTTTTATAATATATTGGAGCAGACCCTCATGCGACAAGATTTGGAATGAGGCCTGTGGGGGGGGCTAGCCATTCTGAGTGTGACGTGCTGAATGGAAGGAAGGCCTTGCACTTAGATAATGGTTCCTGCTTCACCTGCCACAGTGCCTGGCACTGATGATTCATTCCAATGAGTTGTGACTACCTTTTTTTTTTTCTCTAAATTTCTTTGTTCTTTCAAAATTAAGGTCCTTGTTAAGCTTGAAAAGAATGGAAAAAAAAAAAAAATTCCAGACCTTAGGTTCACAATTCTAGTCCAAGAATCAATAGTTCCTGTTTTTGTGATGCTAGACAAATTACTTAACATGCTGCTCTTTGGTTTCCTAATCAGTAAAATAGAGATGATGGTACCCAATCACACTGTCAACTGTGTGCATTTGATCAAATGACATTTATGAAATCCCAAGAACTTTATCAATGATAAAAATATATACAAATATGATGTTTATTTTATTTTTATAATGATGACACTGGGCGGTGCTTTATGATTTCGTTAATCTTTGTGGTGGTTTGGAGTTGTATGGACCCCAGAAAAATATATTCTTAATTTCAAGCCATTCTTGTGAGTGTGAACCCATTATAAAAAGGACCTTTTGATGAGGTTACTTCAGTTAACGTGTGGCCCAACTGAATCAGGATGGGTCTTAATCCTATTATTTGGAATCATTCATAAGAAGAAAGGAATTCAGACACAGAGAAAAAGACACAACAAGAAGCCGGAAGGTGGAAGTCAATGGAACCCAGAAGAGAAAGAAGTTAGAAGAGGCTGCGATGGGCATTGCCAGGTGACAGAAAAGCCAAGGATCTGGGATTGCTGGTGGCCCATCCCGGAATGTCACAGTCTTCTAGGAGAAAAATTCACCTTGAGGGCACTTTGATTGCGGACTTCCCCAAGCCTCAAAACCATGAGCCAAAAAATTCCCACTCTTTAAGCCAACCCACAGCATGGTATTTGCTTTGGCAGCCAGAGAACTGAAACAGAACTGAATATGAATGCATGTGCGTGCACACACACACACACGTAGTAAATAATACAGGTTAAACTGGGAAAATCTGAATAAGATTGGTGGATTGCAGTAAATTCCTATTGTTTAAGTTAACCCATTTTAGGGCATTTTGTTTTAGGAACTGGAAAACTAAAACAGTCATTCATTGCTGTAATATGAATTAGTTGATGACATTTCCCTCCCTCTACTACATTTATTCTTTTATTTAGCAGAAATTGATGTTATATCTCTTATGTGCTAAGCTGGATAAATACATTGTACTTCAAAAGAGAGAGACTTTGGGGTTGTATGCTTTTAACCACTAGGCTGTGAACATAAAATACTTAAAATAAGTTTACTATGGGGACAGTCTGGTGAAAATGAACCTAAATGGAATAATTCTGGTAGGCAGCATGGTGATATTGAAATGGTAGCTGATGCCTTAGTTAAGAACTGTGAAGAGTCTGCAATATTGTCCTACTTGCAAGCTAACATTTAGCTTGCTAGAGTTTCATAGGTGCTAGCAGAAGACACAAGACTTCCGGGTCAGAGACAAAGGATTTTATTACTCATGCCACAGGAGGCAACATGAGAATCATTGATGCATCCTACTCTTGCCTTCCTGCAAAGTCCCATAGAAGGATGTGCATGCAATGGATTGCATCCGAGCTAAGGGAACCTGAATCTTTTATATAGGACTGTAAGCATGCATGTTCTTGCTCCTGAGGGAGGCATTTATTTTTTATTTTACTGAATAGTAAGACTGTCTTCCTCTATTTTAGAGGAGATACGATCCCTACCTTCCAAGGCCATTTACTATACAACATCTCTGACAAGATAGTCCAAAACAACAGAGGAGTCAGAGCCTCTGCTCAAAAAATATGCAGAACGGTGAGATGTTCAAATGGAGAATTATCTCCCAAAACCCCGATGAAGAAGAGGCACCCAAAGTAAATTAGCCTTCTTCATAATTTGACCTTGGGCCAAAACAAACTATAGTGAGTGCAAAATTGCAACATAAATTAAGATTTTATCATTATATAAAATTCTGCTTTCTTCATCTTAATTTTCATTGCTTTTTTGTCTTTTCCAAGCTCATCCCCAATAATACTCAGCCTTCCCCCCATGCCCGCCCACGCATACACACAAAGGAGATGAAAAAAGTAAATAAGGGGAAGAATAAGGTGGTGGTTTGGAAGGCAAATGTAACAAAAATTCAGAGACACGCAAGTGGGAAGGCAGACATATTCAAATAGAGTACTTGAATATTACCTTAAACATGCTTAATATTAACCTCATAGTGAACATTTGAATAAGAATATATGCCTTTGATAATTGGGGAAATAAATAAAATGAAGTGTGCATATTGCAAAGGATATGGGACCTAAGTCTAATATAATACATATCTTCCATCACATATCATTGACTTCGCCATCTTCCTTCAGGCTCCCTCTTCAATTGACCATTACAGATAAGTGGACGTAGATCCCACATCACTGATTTGACTTAGTGGAAGAGAATAGGCTCTTCCCTAGGATTTGTGGGGCTCAGGGCAAGAGTTCAACTAGAGACCTACCTACCAAATGTCTAAATATTTAGAAGTTATGAACCTGGCTGACAAAGTGTTTGTTAAAATATATTCTATACTCCTGTCTTGACAGACATACCTTCTTAATAATAAGCATGAACAATATGTTTGATGCCCTTGTGTTTTTATGAAACTCAACAACATTTCAGGGTCAACTGACTTTAAATATTACTATTCATTCTGGTATTCTGTTGATGAACTGGATAAGTAATAAAATAAAGTATGTGTGTTTGTGGGTGTGTGTGTGTGTGTGTATTCCCATAAAATCTATTTTACTTGTCTTTATTTCAGCAAAATCACAAATTATGTTGGAATAATAACAGTTTTCACATAATTTGTGTTCTGTTGAGAGTAATAATCTAAATGATTTTAAAAACACAATGGTATTTAAAGTATAAAAATTAACTATTTTTAAAAAATTAAAATGAAACAGTTTAAAAATTATAAAAAATTTTGTATATGTGTTTAAAAATTACTTTTTCATCTAAAATATTCAAAATTAGCTCTTAAAATTAGAGGGAACAATGAAAATATAATTAATGAATTTTAAAATTTTATAATAGTTTTATTTTAGCAAAACTGAGATTTTTAAATCTTTTAAAAATGTAATTACTTCCCATTAAATATGTTTAATGAATCTACCGGAAATTGCCTTATTCAGTGGGTTTCTAGTTGCCAGAATAAAGAATCTGCATTGCGTTTTACACATACTGCATCAGAGCCTACATATACACAAACTTGAGAGAAATATGGATCACTTAATATTTCAGACTGCTTCCCCAGCCCATGTGCAACTGATGAGAATACTGTCCAACTTTGTGAGTGACTCCAGAACAATTTGAAACAGGAAGAGAAGCAAAAAAAATAAAAAAATAAAAAAAAAAGAATAGAAGAAAAACAACAGACTGTACACTACTGTGAAAAGATACTTTGCTACACAAGAATCTATTGTATTCATGCTGTTTTCAGGGAAGGACAAATTAATTTGTGTTTTCTATTAAATAAATGCTGCTTCTGTTCAAATCCCCCTGTCCTTTGGAGCAGTGTCTGTTTATGACAACACACAACACTGTTGAGCATTTGGACCCAGTTGCCTTTGGTGCTGAGGACATTGTGCAGTAGGTGTGGAGGAGGGTTTTCCTGGCTCCTGAAGTGTGGTCATGGTGAGAATGATGTTTAGGAATACAGCTGCACTGCACCAGTGCCGCCACCAGACCCCGAGTGACAAAGATGGCCGTGTGTTCATTCATACACTTATATTTTGTACGTTTGTGACATGAGGGCTCTCTGAAGGGATGCTGGGCAGGGGCCCCTCTAAGAGCAGTACTGAAACAGAGGCAGACCTTGTAAAATATGAAGAAAATGGATCTTTCTGGCACTTAAAGCTTTTGATGTTACAATCGCTTCAAAAACTATTTAAAAATACTAAATTATGCCCAGGTTGGAGATAAATTGATAGACAGTTGTATGCCTCCCCTATGCCTGGAAAAACAAAAATAAAACAACGTAAACACACACACACACACACACACACACACACACATTGTGGGGAACTTCTGACTCTAGGTGGGGAAGGCAATCAGATTACTTACAGAGACATGCAGGTATGGCCACATGCAACAGGACAGAGACGGAGCCACTGGGAGCAGCGGGTGGACCGGCTGGACGTGTGGCGGTCGCAGATGGGGTGGCCTTTGGCAGGTCCTGGGTTTCAAGCCATTGCAAGGAAACAGGTTGAGTAGAAAAATGCTTATAGCTGCCTCCATTAGGAAATGAGAAATGGCCACATTGTGACCACAGTGGGTCATCAGGAATGCAAATGCAAAGATTCTCACCTGTGTTGCTCAAAACGTCAATCCACCCTGCCTTTAATTAAAGATTTACGGCATGCCCAGTACTGAACTAGTTCTGGAGATGCAACAATGGGGAATGAGATGGATGTGTTTCATGAAGTTCACAATGTCTTTATATGTGTGCAGTTGATCACTTTCAGTGTGATTCACAGAGCCTCAAAAGAAAGGCCTTCAGGTGAACTCACTGCCCTTCCCCCTACTTGGGACATGACTCCCGGTGGTGTAAATCTCCCTGGCAACACGGGACATGACTCCTGGGGATGAGCATAGACGTGAATTCATGGGATCAAGAAAGGCTTCTTGACCAAAAGGGGGACGAGAAATGAAACAAAATAAAGTTTCAGTGGCTGAGAGATCTCAAATAGAGTCGAAACGTCATTCTGGAGGTTACTCTTATGCGTTATATAGATACCCCTTTTTAGTTTTTAGTGTATTGGAATAGCTAGAAGGAAATACCTGAAACCATCAAACTGCCACCCAGTAGCCTTGATTCTTGAAGATGATTGTATAACCGTGTAGCTTACACGGTGTGACTGTGTGATCGTGAAAACCTTATGGCTCACACTCCCTTTATCCAGTACATGGACAGATGAGTAGAAAAAGGGGACAAAACTTAAATGAATAATTGTGGGGATGGGAGAGATGGATTGCTTTGGGTGTTCATTTTTACTTTAATTTTTATTCTTTTTATTATTTTTTGAGTAGTGAAAATGTTCAAACGTGGTGATGAAGACACAACTCTATGATGTAACTGTGAGTAATTGTACACTGTGGATGACTGTAGGGTGTGTGAATCTCTCTCTCATAAAAAAAAAAGGGAAAAAAAAAAGAAGGGCCTTCTTCCTTTCCCACTTATAGTTCTGAAGCCAAAATTCTCATTAAGGTTATTGCATTATGCCTTTAAAAATATCATTGAAAGGTAAACAATGCATCACAAGTGGAAAACATTACCAATAGGAGCTATAAATGCCAGAGTGATGGGAAGTGGTTTTTTCGTTTGTTTGATTTTGGTTTTGTTCCAGACAATATTTCAGGGTGTAGAATGAGAAAGTAACTAAGTAGTTTTCTTTTAGTATAAATTCAGCTGGGGGATGAGTAGGAAGTGAGGGGAAGTGTGAAGATCCTACAAAAGCCCAAGCAGACCAGGCCCAGGAGGAGGTCTGAGGGGGTGATATTAGTCTTGTTTCTCTTATTTAAGTGGGAGACTAAAAACAGTGGCTTAACCTAACGAAAAATGCCTCTTTCTTGTGTGTTTCTATGTCTAAATTTCTTGACTTATGTTGAGAATTCTTGATGAGGAGTTAAATATTTTAAACATTTGAGTTTACTATGTTCTGATTTCCTTATTTGTAACAAAGTAATGATTTGTTATCAGGTGCATTATTCTCTGATGTGGTTTATAATGAATGAAACATCCTTAAACATTGATTCTTCTTTGTATTTACACCAGTTTTTACTTGCAGGGTTTTTGCATCTCCTCTCACTGAGACCGAATTTTCCTTTTTCTAATACAGATATTCCCTGAAATAAAGGAGTTCTTTGGCACTGAGTAGTCTGGTGGTTCTCAAAGTGGGGTCCCAAAACCTGCAGCCTCAGCGTCCCCTGGAACTTGTTAGAAATGCATGGTTTCCACCCAGCCCAGCAATCTGTGTTTAGCAGGCCCTCAGAAGATTCTGAACCACTGGTGTAGTCCAGCTCTTAGGGTTCCAGGTCAGGTTCAGAGTGTGATTTTCCTAGTCCTCTGGCTTTCACTCTAGTGCTTTTGTTACTGTATTGAACTTCCTGTAAAGAACATGATCTTTAGGCTTCTGGTGGTTTCAGGAACTTTCAATTCGTCTACATCTACCAGAAACTTCTAACAGCATACTAGGATCTTTTTTTTTTTCTTTTTAATGTTAAATATTTTTATTTGAAAATTTTAAATGTTTTAAACACAAAGTGCAATATACGACACGCACCAGAGGCAACAGGTTCTAGTAAAAATCAAATGATTTGTATAAGGCAAACTTCTTTATGAAAAAAAAAAAGTCATGCTGGAAAGAATAGCAAGTTACTTAGAGACTGTGATGTAACCAAACTGAGATTTCAAAGACAACTCAGAAAGAGCAAGAGGGCAGACAAATATCTGAATATCTAAAAATGAAAGCAAATGTGAAATCATTGACATGAATTCCTGGAAGGTAGGGATTTTGAATAAGATTTTGCAGCTGTCAACCTAGAGTAACCTGGAGTTTTATATAGCAGATTCTTTCCAGGACAATGGTGGTGTTTGTTTTCACTCCCTACCTGAAAATATGAAAAGCGGTAGACTCTGGAGCCCTGAACTTTCTGACATGAAGAGAGGGTAATTGGCATCCCATGCACTGGTGGCCAAAACAAGTGATCTAATTTATTCTTGAAGAAAAGAGAATGCATTTCAGTTATATAGTTCACTTTTCTTCTGTCTTCTCGTTCCCTCTGATGAGCTGCAGCCCATATTTGCAATCCAGTCATCTAAGATTAGGAGAAGCAAGGAAGGAACACTTTCCAAAGCAGCTCCTGTCTATAATTTTTGGCAGGTTTGAGTTCAGCTTCAGTTATAATTCTGTTGTAATCTCATCCCCTACTTTTCACCCTGATAGCCCTCATTTCCCTTTTTCTGGAATGTGTTCATGTACGTTCGAATGTATCGCTCTATCTCATTCCCTATTGAGTGTTCCCTTCTTCCCATACAACAAACTCATTCCTGCAGTACTGACACTTTTTAGCGTTGATTGCCACAAAGGAAGATTGAAAAGAGACTTTCTTGGAGCATTTAGAGGTTTTTTTTCCCCAAAACTCTCCTTGCTTCTTGTCTAGGAAGTCACATTAAATGTAAGCTCTGTACTAATTTTGTCAAAGAATCTCATATTAAATATTGCAGGTATGTAAATCCCTCACCGTTCTACTGTACAAAACAAAGATTTAGAGGTATTAGTTAGGATACTGGTATGTCTTAGAAATGAATAATGAAGTTTAGAAAGAGAGTGAGAAAGCTATTACCATAGCTTTTAAAACTTCTTAAAATTGTTTAGAACCATTTTGTTCCAAATTGTTTAGAGCTGAAAGGAGCCTCAAATTCCTAGTTTTAATGTCACATTAGCATATACTTTTCATTTTATAAACTACATTTAATCTATTTTTCCATGAGGCTATGGTAATGACCATTATTAAAGAATATTTTATTTCATCTGTCATAAAGAAAGTAACATTTTAGGCAAGGATATAGGTCAGTAGTCACGGTAATAGCTTACGCTATGGAATGGTATAATAATGCCAGTTTTTCTTAGAAGGGAAAGTTCAGGGATGTGGAACCAAGTAGTAACAGAGAATAATGACATGCTGTGAATGTGAAATGACCGGTAAAGATTTTCAGACATTACACAAGATTGTGGATGAACTCCTAAGGATCTTCACATCCATAAGTGGACTAAACTCTGACTTATGCCAACATTTCAATGTTTGCTGAATGTCATAACCTTATCAAATAAAATGCAAACATGAATTCTTTAAGGTGTGAGATGTGGTGATTGGAATCCAAATTTGGAGAGAAAATGACTATCATGGAGAGTTTTAAATAGATAAGAAATTTAGAAAACCTTAAGAATTTTCAGGGAACTTGAAAATGTATGTGTTATATTATGGAAGGAAAGAGGCTGGGCTTTTTTGGTCCTTACCATTTGCCATGTTTGTGCTAGGCACTAAGGGAAAAATGGCCCCTTCCCCTTTGTGCTGGTATTGAGTCAACCAAAGCCTTTCTCTGTTAACTACTATGAATCATGTAACTTGCACTCTCACTTCTTTTTGAAACCCCAGGCAAGTATCTTCCAAGGCATTTGCATATATGTACTCTCACTCCAGACTCAATTCTGATTTCTTCTCTGATTAAAAAATGGACTCTTACTTTTGATTCTCATTTGCTGTTAATTTTACCTACACTTATCAGAATCTCAGCAATATGTTTCCAGTATTGAAAAAGAAGGGAAATGCCAAATAAAAGACTCAACTGAGATAGTCATAACATTGTCTTCTCTCCTGTGGAGGGCTGACTGGTGTCTATAGCATGTGGGAGAGTCAGCCAGCCAGTTCCAAAGACAGATCCCTTCTGCCTGCAGAGAGGGGCCACAGCCAAGGGGGAGAGGTTCAGTTCTAGGAAGAGATGTTGATGAAAATCCACCAAGAGCTGCCTTTGTGCAGGAGCAGAAGAGGAAGGCAGTGTTGACTAATCTGTACATTTTTTGATAATTTGCTTGCTGAAAGCAAATTGCAGCTTGATGCTTGCTCATGGGACTTCGCAGATGACAAATAATTATTGTCTGGTTGCAATGTGATGCTAACCAATGATTGTTTGCATTTGGTCAGAAAGGCTCAGATCACTTATAACTTAGAAAGGCTGACTTAAAATAACTTGTCCTTCAAATGCTTGACATATTCCATTGTTGCTTCCAGATGAATAGATCAGGGGAGCTATGAAGACATTTTTAACCCAGCAACACCTGCCATCCATTTTGTGCTCTTTGTCATCCAGGCAAAAGTAGCAGTGGGCAGTTTATGTGCTAATTAAAAGTTCTTTAGAGAAGCTGGAAAGGGCATGTGCTGGTTTGGATGTATTATGTCCCCCAAAATGCCATGTTTTTTAATTAAATCTTGTGGGGGCAGATGTATTAGTGTTGATTAGGTTGGAATCTTTGGATTAGGTTGTTTCCATGGAGATATGACCCACCCAACCATGGGTGATAACTCTGATTAGATTATTTTCATGGAGGGGTGGCCCCACCCATTCAGCATGGGTCTTGATTTAATCACTAGAGTCCTATAAAAGAGCTTACAAGCAGAAGGAGCTCAGTGCTGCAGTGTAGAGAGACATTTTGGACATGGCTGTTGAAAGCAGACTTTTGCTAATGCTTCAGCGATGCTAGCCCAGAGTTGCTCCGGAGAAGTTAAGAGAGGACAAGACACCCCAAAGCAACATTTTGAAGAATGCATAGGAGCTGAAAGAGGAGCTGGAACACAACCTGGGATCAGCAGACGCCAGCCAGGTGCCTTACCAGCTAAAAGAAGTTTTCCAGATGCCATTTACCTTCCTTTGCTGAAGTTATACTTGTGTTGATGCCTTAATTTGGACATTTTCATGGCCTTCAGACTGTAAATTTATAACCAAATAAACCCCCTTTATAAAAGCCAATCCATTTCTGATATTTTGCATGATGGCTGCGTTAGCAAACTGGAACAGGATGTGAAAATGGTTTCTCTAAATTTCAACTTACTAGAGAGGGTGAATTTTTTCCCAGCAGAATGGGAACATGTACTGGATGCCTCTCCTGCCCACCTTACATCCTCCAGCCATATGGTGGTAATGAGTTTTCCACAGATGTAATCTAAAGGCTCAACCATAAAACCATATCCGGTTTCCATTACTTTCTGCCCTGGGGAATGTCTCTGCCAATGACTCAGGAATCCTGGGGGCACCCACCTAGACATTCTGAGTCACACTTAAACTTGAGGCCCCAGAGCATGGATGCCACTTGGCAGATGGACGCACTGGAGCTGGGGGAGCCTTGGGCAAATGGTGATGAGGTGCCTGCTCTATGTCTCTACAAAGGCTTCCAGCAACATCAAGTCCCAACTCCCCATATACTCAACATACCGTTGGCTTGATTTTCTTTTCTTCTCTGTTTCGCTTTACTTGTTCTTTTTGGGATTGCTGTCCAGAATAAATTACCTACACTCAAGCCGTTTTCTTAGGGTCTGCTTTTTGCAGCAACTCAGACTAAGGTAATGGGTGCAAGTAGCTTTAGAAAGCAGAACTTCAGGCTGAGATTCTGAAACTGGTCTGAAAGACATGAGGACTCCTTTGCTGTGTTAGGTAGGGTGTTGATAGCACTGGACCTTCTGGGACATCAGATCTACTTTCATTGTCTTAATAGTGTGTCCAACAGAGCCATCCTGTGCTAATTTCCTTCATTCTTGGGTGCAAACTTGGGATGGATATCCTTAGCAGTGGTTGGAACACTCAAATTTATTCTCTGACTTGTAGAATAAGAGTATTTATGTTGGGAGAAAGCAAATAGAAGTGTTGTCCCCTCCTCCTGACAAGATAAATGAGAACTAATACTGCATCGCAGGAGGACTTGCCTAGATCAGTGCCATCAGCAAAAACCAACACGTTCAGGAGTTGTGATTCCCACTCATATCACCATGTATGTTACCTGTGTCACTTCTGAAAAAAACAAAGAGATCACAGTAAATCTGGTGCTCAGGCCATATGGCCCAGTGCCACAGAAATGCATGATGGTTAAGGATGCTCGGTGGGCTCCCTGACAATCCAGAAGGAGAACTGCAATGCCCAACCCTGCAGTTCTGGTGTAAGCCAATGCCTTCCACAGCAGAGAACGCCCAGGGCCAAGGCAGGGGGATAAGTCACAGAAGTTCAAGTACAGAGAGAGAAGCAAGGGAAATGCAGTAGCAAGGCCTAAAGCATAGAAGGCTTACTATCAGGGAACATATTTTAAAAGGGTGGGAATCAGTTCTAGACCATTGGAGGTCTACAGAAGGCTGGAGACATAAATTTCTACCTCTAAGGAAATGTTTAAAGTATTGAATGGGATAATCCATATGAAGATCTAGAATTGTGCCTGGCCCATAGAAAAGGCTCAGTAAACCTTAGCTTTTATTATTCTTATCTTTGAAAACCAATTAGATTGAGCATCTTTCATAATAAATGCTAATAAATATTAGAATGAGTTCTGTTCTAAACTTTCTTATTGAGCAGCAGTGATTTTTGCTTGGGAAGTATGTCACAGATCTCCTCAGGGTCCTTTCCTCCTAGTGCAAAGAGCTAATGTCTTAAATATATTGTCATTGTATCGCCAGTCACATTCCACACGTGTTCCTTCCCCCATCCACAAAGTAGAGCGACAGCAATTACTTATCTAAATAATATAGTGATGTCGCCAAATGGGAGGTGCTGTTGCATAACTGAGTGAAGTCAGTCCATCATGCTTAGAAATTTTACCCTTGCTTGTTTTGCAATCCTTGCCAGAGCTCTGGTGCCTGCTAACATTTGGGGTCTGAGGAACTGGAGGGTTACAGAGTGACTGAGCTGCCTTTGGATTTGGGGTCTTTTCCTATTCCAGGAATGTCTCAGAAGAAAGGTGATAATAAAGGCTATCATTATAGGAGTAATTGAAGGAAGAAGATCCAGCGAGTGGTGTGAGGCAAACTTGGCAGATTAATATCCATTTGATTTTAGCATGAAATTCAAGTAGACTGCATGTTCACCTGTTCAGTAAAATGTTTCGGTTCCATGCCTTTGCATGTCCTGCTGTTTATGAAATGTTAGTTCTTTCAACAACAACAAAAAAATGCTTCTTAAGTTGCCTTTTGGCTATATTATCCTTTCTTTCCAGTTTCAATTTTTAATGTACAAGAACAAGAAAAGCAGAGTTATGTTAACAATAACTAAATGAAATGAAATGGAATAATAGTTTTGAAATATTTTGAAAAGTTAAAAGCTATTCAAGAGTAAGCTCTATAGAAATTTAATATCCCATATAATGTAATGAAAAACTGTAACTGCAGACTTTATTGCTGATTGGTGCTTTTACATTGGTATTTATTTATGTTGTTTGCTTTTTCGTGGAAAATTTTGCAATATGTATTAATGTCATTTGCAATGAGTTGCATCTTACCTGAATTGTCTCCCTCACACATAATTGATTTTAAGTTCTTCTTCATTCATACTCTTCTTTTGCAGTACTGATAACATGTGCTTAGTAAATGCCTTAAACTATGAGTTGGTCCCTTAGCATTTGGTTGATCTGGCTAAATAAAACTTTTCAAACCATTTGATATGAACATGTGTTTGTTTCATTACAATTTTGCATGTAAGACAGAACACCCTAGTAGGCTAATTCAAAGAACCATGTTTGGTAGGAATATTTTACAGGATAGGAAAAGGGTTACATAATTATTTTTAGACCAATACGTAAATAAAAGAATGTCCAGACAAATGTCACTAGACTCCTGACTGAGAATCAGCTGACTGCCTGGCTGATGTTTCAAATCAAGGTTTATTTCATTGTAGTACATCAAAAAGTGGTTTAAGAGAGGAGCTAAGATGGTGCATAGAGAGGAGTGGAAGCCAGTTAGTCCCCCTGCAACAATTCATAAACGGCAGAAAAATTAGTAAATAACCTGGAATAACTGCGGGGAGACAAACGTGACTGTCCACTCATCATACACCAACCTGAATTGGGAGGAGTGCCTGAGATTGCAGCATAAAATCTGTAAGTAAAAACTGCAGACCCACGCCTAGAGCTGAGAGCCCCTCTGTCACAGAAGCCTCGCGATGCTAGAGAACAGCACTCTCTGAACAAGCGAATGTACCTCAGCCCAGCTCCAACTGGGGTTTTAATGTTAACTGCTCAATACAGACAGTGAATCCCCAACAAGCAGAAGAGGCTTTTGATGATGACTGACGTTGGGAGAGTCAGGGGACGTATCTGTCTCAGGATGGGGAGCCCAGAGGATCAAGTGCTATTTCTGGCTGATGGGTGAATCTGGGGGCTTTCTGTCCCTTTCTCTCTCTCTCAACCTGGGTGGCTCAGTGGAGAAAGCCTCAGCTGTTTTCAGCTTGCAGTGCTTTGCAGTAGAGAAAGCCTCGGCCATTTTAAAATCGCAGCACTCTGACCCAGACAATGGTGGAGATAGCAGAGTCAGAGAGACAAAGACTCTACTTACATGCAAATGACCTCTCTGTAGAGGGCATAGCTTCCCAAGAGGAAAGAGGAGAGGCCCAGCTCTACTACTGCTTTACATTCAGAACCAGACCCCCGAGCCTGGGGGAGGGAAGCCACGGGTCACACCCCCTTACACCAGCCTGTGACAGGCTAAGAGGCACCACCTGCTGGCCAGAAAAGCACAGGGTGTGTCATTCCTCTAAGACACACCGTCAGGGAAACTGGATACTGAATATTTCCTGCTTCTGTGACCTGAGCTTGTTCTTGTCTGGGAGAACCTAATTGGGGTGGCCTAGGAGGTCAGATGCCTAGACAACAGAAAACTACAACCTACACTAAGAAAACGAAGCTATGGCCCAGTCAAAGGAACAAACTTACATTTCAACTGAGATACAGGAGTTTAAACAGCTAATGCTAAATCAATTCAAAATGTTTAGAGAAGATATGGCAAAAGAGATAAAGGCTATAAAAAAACCACTGGGTGGACATAAGGCAGAAATTGAAAGTTTGAAAAAACAACTTGCAGAATCTATGGAAATGAAAGGCACAACACAAGAGACAAAAGACACAATGGAGACATACAACAGCAGATCTCAAGAGGCAGAAGAAAACACTTAAGAACTGGAGAACAAGGCACCTGAGAGCCTACACACAAAAGAGCATACAGAGAAAAAAATGGAAAAATATGAGCAACGTCTCCAGGAATTTAAGGACAAAATGAAATACAAGAATGTACATATCATTGGTGTTCCAGAAGGAGAAGAGAACGAAAAAGGAGCAGAAGCAATAATAGAGGAAATAATCAATGAAAATTCCCCATCTTTTATGAAGGACATAAAATTATAGATCTGAGAAGCACAGCATACCCCAAACAGAATAGATCTAAATAGGCCTACACCAAGACACTTAATAATCAAATTATCAAACATCAAAGATGAAGAGAGAATCCTAAAAGCAGCAAGACAAAAGTGATCCATTGCATACAAAGGAAGCTTAATAAGACTATGTGTGGATTTCTCAGCAGAAACTATGGAGGCAAGAAGGAAGTGGTGTGATATATTTAAAATACTGCAAGAGAAAAACTGCCAACCAAGAATCCTATATCTGGCAAAACCATCCTTCAAACATGAGGGAGAGTTCAAAATATTCTCCAACAAGCAGACAATGAAAGACTTTGTGAACAAGGCACCCGCCCTACAGGAAATACTAAAGAGAGCACTACAGAATGATAGGAGAAGACAGGAGTGAGAGATTTGGAACACAATTTGGGAGATGGTAGCACAGCAATGTAAGTACACTGAATAAAGATAACTATGATTATGGTTGAAAGAGGAAGGTTAGGAACATGTGGGACACCAGAAGAAAAGAGGAAAGATAAAGACTGGGACTGTATAACTCAGTGAAACCTAGAATGTTCAACAATTGTGATAAAAAGTACGAATATGTTCTTTCACCAGGGAGAACAAACGAATGTCAACCTTGCAAGGTGTTAGAAATAGGGAGGCATTGGGGGAAAAATACAATCAACATAAACTAAAGACAATAATTAACAGAATCATTGTATTATGCTTCCCTTAATGTAACAAAGGCGATATACCATGGTAAATGCAGATAAGATGGGGGTATAGGGGAGGGGTGTGAGACACTTGGCATTGGTGGTGTTGTCTGACTCTTTATTCTACTTTGATTTAAGGTTACCTTTCCTTTTTGCTGCTTCCTAGCTGTGATGTTGTTTTTTTTTCTCCTTTTTTCTTTTTCTTTTGCTGCTCTACCTTCTTTGACTTCCTCCTGCTTTGTGGAAGAAATGTAGATGCCCTTATATAGATAGTGGTGAGGGTGGTGAACACATAAATATGTGACTATACAGGGAACCATCGATTGTTTACTTAGGATGGAATGTATGACGTAAACAAAACCATCTTAAAAAAATCGGTTGATGATGAAACCTTGAGGGCAATATACTGAGTGAAATAAGCCAGACACATAAGAACAAATATTGCAGGGTCTCACTGATAGGAACTAATTATAATATGTAAACTCATAGATATGAAATATAAGTTACCAAGATACAGAACGAGGCTAAAGAATGGGGAGTGGTTGCTTAGTATGAGCAGAATGTTCAACTGGGATGAGCTTAAATGTTTGGAAATGAACAGGGGTGACAGTAGTACATTGTGAGAATAACTAAGAGTGCTGAATGTTGCGTGAATGAGGTGGAAAGGGGAAGCTCAGAGTCATATATGTCACTAGAAGGAAAGTTGGAGGACAAAAGATGGGAATGTATAAAACTGAAGTCTATGGTGGGCAGTGTCTGTGATTAATTGTACAAATATTAGAAACCTCTTCCATGAACCAGAACAAGTGTATGACAATACAACTAGAAGTTAATAATAGAGGGGCATACAGGGAAAAAAATATGTACCTATTGCAAACTATATATTACAGTTAGTAGTATTTCAATGTTCTTTCATAAACAGTAACAAATATACTATACCAATACTACAAGTCAACAATGGAGGGGGATTGGTTAGGGATATAGGAGGATTTGAGTTTCTTTTTTTTTTTTTTTTTTTCTTTTCTCTTCTTTGTCTTTATTTCTTGTCTGGAGTAATGAAAAGACTCTAAAAATTGAACAAAAATTAAGTGTGGTGATGGATGCACAGCTGTATGAGGATACCAGGGGCAATTCATTGTACACTTTGGATCTTTAGATAATTGTATGGTATGTGAACAATCTCAATAAAAATTAAAAAAAAAAATGGTGTAAGAAATTCATCAGAAATTCTTATTTGTTCCCCAAAGGAGGTTAAAAATTGTAATCTCAATAATGTTCCCAGAAATGGGAAATTTTTCCTTTACACACCTGATTTTTTAAATATATTTTCTTCTTTTTTTATCTTCTAGTGACTATTCTAGTTTGCTAATGCTGCCATTAAGCAAAATACCAGAAATGGACTGGCTTTTATAAAGGTGATTTATTAGGTTACAAATTTACAGTTCTAAGACCACTGAAGTGTTCAAACTAAGATATCAACAAGAGGATACCACCACTGAAGAAAGGCCAATGCCGTGTGGAACACCTCTGTCACCTGGAAAGGCACATGGGTGGCGTCTGCTAGTCCTTTGCACCTGGGTTGCATTTCAAAATGGCTTTCTCCATGTCTCTGGGCTTCTGTCTCTCTTAGCTTCTCGCAGGTCTCTGCTTGTTTCTCCTGGGGCGTTTCTAAGTGTCTGTGAGTCCTCTCTTAGCTTCTCTAGGGCAAACTCAGGGCTTTGTCTCTTAGCTTCGCATCTACATCTTTTAGCTTAATCCTTCTGTCTGCATCTCCCAGTGTCTCCAGTCATCTGGTTCTGTGTTGGCTCTTAGCTTCTCTCCAAAATGTCTTTTTTAAAGGACTCCAGTGATCTAATTAAGACCCACCCTGAATGGGTGGGGTCATACCTCCATGGAAATGATCTAATGAAAAAGTCTCACCTACAGTTGGGTGGGTGACATTTCCATGGAAACAACCTAATCAAAAGGTTCCCCCCTAATCCAAAGACTAATAAGCCTGCCTCAAAAGATTGCAGTAAACAACATGGCTTTTGTGAGGGACATAATAGATTCAAACCAGTACAGTGAGTATACAGAAACTATTTTCATATATTGCTACATTTTTTCATCCTAAAGATGTATATTTATTTTTTAACATGTACTGAACTGCTAGAAAATAATACAAGATGAAAAAAGATATTAGCTGAATTTGTTCTGTCTAGCTAGAATCACAGTTAATATTCCCAACTTAATATGTTTGTACCATTATTATTTTTTGAGCAAAATGAAAATAATTAAAGCAATAGGAAAATACATGTTCTTATTTGGAGTAGTTGCATTTTCTCTGCAGGAGTGGGCAACTTCTTTCTTTGATGCCAAGTTAAAGCAAATCTTCAGGTTAAGAGCTAGAGAGGAATAAAACAAGTGGAATTTATAGGGCAATTTAATCCATATCTTGAAATATGAGAATGAGTTATTATAAAAAACATTGTGACAAATGTTTTTCCTATATCATTAAAGACTAAATTAAGAAAAATACATGTCAATTAAGATGGATATGAAAATGACATTATTGTTTGTAAAACATGTGGGCAGTGGATTAGGGACTGAGAGGTATCTTCCTCGAAGATGCTTAAAAATTAAATGAAGGTTATAGCACTTTTTTTTTTGATGGTAGGGAGATGATCATTTTTAAAACTAACTTAAGTAAATGCTAATAAAGTCACAAGAGTTTCAGTTATAAACAGCATGGGTGTGGGGGATTAAGAGGAAGTGATCTCTCTGGAGAGTCTTAGAAGAGCGTATGAATGAGCTGTGCAAAGTGAGGACATAGTGGTTTGGGGTCAGCATGGCCAAAGGGGCTGGGTAGCATACAGTTCATGGGAAGTATACTATTAATTGAGCATAAAGTGCATTTTATGTTATGGCTTAAGAAAAAGCTGGAAGAGATTGTGTTAGATTATTGTTTGATAAACCCATGAGGTCTGCAGAATGAGACCCCACTGAATTTTCTTTGCAGGAGTGGGCAACTTCTTTCTGTGATGCAAAATTAAAGCAAATCTTCAGGTTAAGAGCTGAAAAGGAACAAAGCGAATGGAATTTGTAGATCAATTGAATCCTATCTTGAAATAAGAGAATTAGTTATTATAAAAAAGATTGTGACATTATATCCCACCATACAGTGGGCTTTAGTAACAAGAGCGGGGCAGTGGGCTCATTCATTAGGAGATTGATTCTGGCTAAGACTTCCATTTTGCTGAGCACTGTATTTCTCCAACAATAAAAAGTATTCAGAAGTGATAGGTGGTAAGAAAGTGGGAAAATAGCCCCTGAATTTCAGACAGAGAGCAATAGGTTAAACTTTATCACTTGACATGGCTTAAGTTTTCCCTATGTGGTCAATAAAAAATTCTTTCTTGCTTTTCTCAAAATCTTTACTTAAATACACACTGCTTACTACTACACATAGATTTGGAAGACATGTTGAAGTAGTGAACTTGGATACATTATGGGCACAGAGTTAGGGCCAAGGCCAATTATTCAGTCCATGCTCCCACTGGAGGTTTCTTTTTCAGTAGAACAAACATCTTGGAGCTACTGAAAGGCTTTGAAGTATGGGAGTGAAGAGAAAAGATTTCCCTTTCAGATAAATGACTTTGGAGGCAGCATAGAGGATATTTTGGAGAGGAGTGGAGCAAGCTTTAGTGGGTTCATTCAGGGGTCAAATAAAGGAATATCTGATTGCATCAACACTATGAACAGCATAAAGGAGAAGTTATCTGCTCATAATGAGTGGATGAGGAGGGAGGTGATGACTTTGCATAGTTACTGGGAAGAATGAGAGGAAGGTGACAGGGATCCATTGAAACTCCATCCTACCCTTTTTCTTCCCCCTCACTGTCCACAGATGACTTTGATTTCCCTGCCATTCCTGAGAAAACAGAAGGCGCCATGCCCACACTCCTTCATCCCATGCCCTCTTTGTCTCTCAGGACTGTGACTCCCTCATCTTCCACCCAGGCTGAGTGCTCTCCCCTCTGGTGGTCCCGTGGAGATTCCTGCTCCTCTCTGAAACCACCCCCTCCCGCTTGAAAGTTGTAGCATCTCTGGGCTAAACATCTTCTTGAGCAAAGACTTTGTTTTCACTTTATATTACCCATGCACACCATGCAAATAGGTGCTCAGTAAAGGTTTAAACCAAGACAAAACCCAAATCTCCTTCTCATCTGTATCCCCCCCTGTCCCTAACAAATGACAAGCTGAAGCATTCCTTATTCTGAGTTCTACCTCCCTCCGATTCTCTGAATCCCATCAGTACCGAATGGAGTCTTCCATAGTTGACATTGCCCTCCCCACTCTCTCCCAAGACCTTTACTCCTCAACCCTCCAGGCCATCTTCCTTTACCGTCATTCTAAAGACTGCTGTTCTCACTTTGAACACATATTCATATAAATACTTCTTGGTTTGCTCATCCCTTCTGCTAAATTTCAAATCCCCTCCTTGTTCTATTTCCTCTTATTCCTCTTCTCTGCAGAACAATGATTTTTATCCCCCAATGTTTTTATCATTCTTTTCCCAAAAATATAACTCATTAAGCACCTCTTTTTCTTATTCTCTGGCTTTTACTCCTATAACTTTCAAAAAAAGTGATGTTCATGGAGGGGGTGGTGGTTAAAATCAAGCTTATGGTTTCTTTACTATGTTGATAAATTAGCCTCTTGTCATAATCTGCATTTTTGCATATTAAAAACATATTTTCTCATCTTAATTTTAAGCATTTTTTTTCTGCTTAGAAATCATTTAAATTATTCCTAGTCACTGAAAGCATGTGCTATTAAATTTCACTTGACATAATGCATTGCTAATTTGTCCAGACTTACTGGATTATTATATTTTATTCATGTGTTCAAACAATATATTAGCTCCTTGGAAGTTATTAAATTTCTTTTCTGAAAATGAATTAAAGTGCTTACATTGAATGAACAACAGCTGCATTATACATTTATAGAAGAAAAGTGCTGATGTATTTAAAATCTTTTATTGAAGTTGTAGCTGTCCCACTTGGCTTTAAAAATCACAATGCTATTATGTGAATAGTAAATCCGAAGATATTGCTCTGGGAAAAAGAAAGCTAAGTATGTTAGTAGGAAATTGTATTTTTGTAGGATGGTAACTAGATTTCCTTTTCTTTTATACATTATGTTACTTCTTACTTTGTTGTCAGGAGATCATAAGTGAATAACCCAAACTTGAAAAATAGCGTCACTTTTCAGATTTTTCAAAGAACTGATTGCATGATCCTTTAAGGAGTCGCCATGATCTATCATGTTAAACCTACCTTTACAGAATTTATTTTTTTACATGGCACTTAACTTGTAAAAAGCATTGTTTTACTTGAAATGCTTTTGGGTATAACTTAAAGCATCTCAGAGTACATTCTCTTTAGGGACCCATTTCCAAATTCTTGCAGTGGGCTGTAAGGCCCTGTAAGGTTGAGTCTTTACCTACTGTGCCGGTTTAGGTCTTCCAGAATTAGAAATGCAAGAGATTTACTGGGAGTTGTGCTATGAAAGAGAAAGGTGTAGGCATGGGAAGCCTCTAGGCTGCAGTTCAGGTCTGACGCCTAAGTAAGGAGAAAAGGAAGGCAGATAGGGTAGGAGTCTCAGGCTGAGATGCAGCAACAAGGACGTCTTGGTCAGGCGAATTGGAAGTCCCAGAGCCAAAACTGCCCAACAGAGGAGTTACTCCTTGCGCAGAAATGCCCAGGCCCTGGTAATTGGCTGAAACTGCTTGGGAAAAGCATGTCTTCACTTGGAAGGCAATAGTGGATCCCAAAGGATCTGAAACAAGATCCTAACTGCGAGTCATCTTTTTGTTTTCTAAACATTGTCTTTCAAAGAGAAGACATTTTTATTTTGATGAAATACATTTATCAATTTTCTTTCTTTTATGGGTCATGCTTTTGTTTCTGTATTTAAGAAATCTTTGCCTAACCCAAGGTCACACATATTCTGTCCTACCTAAGTTTTTCTCTAGCAATATTGTAGTCTTAGGTTTAACATTTGGGTCATTCATTCTTTTTGAGATAATTTTTGTATATTGGCAAGAAAGGGGTTAAGATAACTTTTTTTTTTGTATATGATTGTGCAATTCTACTACCATTATTTCTTATAAAGAATATCCTTTCAATATTGAATTGCTTTTGGACCTCTACCAAAAGTTAATTGACCATATTTCTGGAATTTATTCTGTTCCATTGATCTATGTGTCTATGCTTTTGTCAGTAGCACACTATTGGTAATTGTATATATTCATTGCAAATCTTAAAATGGGTAGTTTATGTCCTCCGATTTTGTTCTTTTATTCAAAATCATTTTGGGCTATTTGAATTCCTTTGTTTTTCCATATAAATTTCAGAATTAGCTTGTTTATTTCTAAAAAAAATTCTTCTGGATTTCGACTCGGACTCTATTGGCTCTATGGATCTATCTGGGAGAACTGACATTTTAACAATATTAAGACTTTCAATTCCCAAACAGTATATCTAGCAATTTACTTAGGTCTTTTTAAGTTTCTCATCCATTTTTGTAAGTTTCTGCATAGAAAATTTGTGCATATTATGTTAGATTTATACCCAAATATTTTTGGTGCTCTTTAAAAATGTGCTTTTTAAAAATTTCACTTCCTAGTTGTTTGTTGCTATAGAAATACAATAGTTATTCATTGAGCTTGTATACTGTAACCTACAAAACTGATTTTTTTAATTCGATTCTTTGGGATATTCTACATTGACAATTATGCCAACTTGAGATAGAGATAGTTTTATTTCTTTCTTTCCAATCTATATAATTTTTCCTTTCTTTATTTCCTTGCCTTAGTGCATTAGCTAAGTGATTTTTGAATAGCAGTGAGTACAGCCATCCTTTCTGTGTTACTGATGTTCTGGAGAAAGCATTCAGTCTTCTGCCTTTAAGTAAGATGTTAGCTATAGGTTTTCCACTGATGTCTTTTATCAGGTTTCAGAAGTTCCTTTCTATTCCTAGTTTGCTGAGCAACTAGCAGCAAAGGGTGCTGGAGTTTTTCAAATGCATTTTTGTGTCTGTTGCTATGATCATGTCATTTTCTCCTTGAATCTATTGACATGATGAATTACATTAAATATGTTTTTAATGTTGAACCAATCTTATGGACAAGATAAACCTCACATGGTCATGATATATATCTTTTTGGTGTATTGATGGATTCAATTTACTAATGTTTTGTTAAGAATTTTAATTTTCATGTTAATGAAGAAAATGGGTTTGTAGTTTTGTTGTTTTGTAATTTATTTGGACTGATTTGGTATCAGAATAATGCTGTTCTCATCAAATGAGTTGTGCTTTGTCAGAATTTTCAAAGTTAACCATTTAGATGGTGTTGGGGATTGAATCATATCCCCCACAAAAGGCATATCCGTGTCCCAAGCCCTTTTCCTGTGGGTACGAACCTATTTGTAAATAAGACTTTTGACAGTATAATCAGACTGAATGAGAGTGGGCCCTTATCCAGTATGGCTGAGTTCCTGATAAGCAAGGGGAATTGGGAAGGGAAGAGAAGCCATGACGAATGATCGGAAGCTGGAAGTCAGTGGAACCCAGACAAGAAAGAACATACTGACATGTACATTGCCATGTAACAGAAAAGCCAAGGAACCACAGAGATTGCAGCCAGCCGGAAGACACCGATCTTGGGAGGAAGCAAGCCTTCTGGCCTCTCAAACTGTAAGCCAATAAATTCCTGTTGTTAAGCCCACTCATTTTATGGTATTTATTTTAGTAGCCAGGAGACTAGAACAGATGGATATATAGTGGTATCTTATTGTGGTTTTTATTTCCATTTTCTTGATAACTAATGATGCATAACATCTTTTCATGTGTTTATTGAGTTGGTTTTTTTCTTACTGAGTTGTAAAAACCTTTTATATTTTTCTGATACAAATCCTTTGTCAGGTTATGGTCACCTGCAAGGCAGATGGATTTATACCCAAAATTTGTGTGTGATGTTCAGACTGATGACACCACACACATACCAAGATGGTATGAAATGATTTATTGCTTACATAATTGAGGTCTCTCAGGAGAGCAGAGAAGGCCTCATGTCAGGTCTGAAATGTCTTGAGAAATCAGGGGAAGAGGAATGGCTCAGGGTTTTGTGTTTGGGGAGTGGGACTAGGGTGAGAGTTCCCATGCAAGTGGGAAGGGGCTTGTTTGGTTGGTGCCAAACATGGTGCTTTGGTTTGGTAAAACTGATAGAATGCAATATACCAGAAATGGGTTGGCTTTTACAATGGGGATTTAACTTACAATCTACATTTCTTGGGCTGTGAAAATGTCCAACTCAAGGTATCAGCAGGACAATATCTGGACTCTGAAGACAGTCTTTGCTGGCTTCCAGGACACCTCTGTCACTTGGGAAGGCACAAGGCTTGCGTCTTCTGTTCCTTCTCTCCCAAGTTTCATTGCCTTCAGCTTCTGTCTTCAGTGGCTTCCTCTGAGCTTCTCTGGGGCTTTATCTATGAGCTTCTCTTAATTCCATCTCTTCACTTCTCTGTGTGTTTTATCCTCTTTAAAGAATTCCGGTAAGAGGATTAAGACTTACCTTGAAAGAGGTGGGTCACATCACAATTGAAATAACCTAATCAAAAGGACCCAACTACAATAGGTTTAAACCCACAGAAATGGATTAACTTAAGAACACACTTTTCTGGGGTCCATTAAGTCTCCAAACCATCACAGGAGTGAACACCTGCTGGTACCAAAGGAGGCAGCAACCTGGCTATTTTATCACCTTGTCCGTATGTGGCACAAAGGGGGGAAAGGAGAGGTTAGCTTTAAAAGTTGTCATCTGTCAAAATTAAAAAATGGAGTCAAACTCCTCATTATGGTTCTATATATATGCATTAATCACATTTTCTCCTATTCTGTGCCTTGTTTCTTTGTCTTTTGAAGAGCCAACATTTGCTCAGATAATTTTCTTTTATAGTTTTTCTTTTATGATTCTCATCTTTACCTTCTTCTGGTAATTTTAAAGTTTTAGCTTTTAGATTTAAGTTTGTGTCCCATTTCAGGTAATTTTTGTGTGTATTCTGGGGCAGTTCCACATTCATTTTAGTATTGTAAATATTTGCCAAAGCAGCTCCAAAACAGTTGTTTTGAGAGAAGGTTAATTCTATTGGTTTGGAGACGGAATGGGAGATTGAAATGTTGAGAAGCTTTATTTTGAAAGGAAGGAAACAACTTGGCAGCAAAAGAATTGCTTACGGTCATACGAAGAGGAAAATAAGATTAGAATGTCAGGAATATGTTTACAAGCTGTGGGGAAGGAGTCAGTGAAGAGTGAGGAGTTGAAAATGCAAATGTGTGAACAAAGGATGAAACAGGATCACATTCCTTTAAGAGAAACTTGAGGTGGGATGACACATGAGGCAGGAAGCAGCTAAGAACCAGAGTTAGAGACACAGGTTGAGCTGTGGAAAGGAGAATGAAGGGAAAGCGTTAAGCAAAGTGCAGATGCAGTGGAGTGTGTAGGCATGTGGACAGAAATTTGAAGCAGTTCAGTTCAGATGGCCTCGATGATCTTTGCAAAGCAGGCATGGCTACTGTAAAATAAATAATGACATGTTAGGAAACCGGAGACAGGGCTGACCAGAGACCTTTTGAATTGCCAAGCAGTTCTAAGGGCTGAGGGAAGGTTTAAATCCATAAATGTGTAATGACACGAATCTACAGGGTTTGACTAGCAGTATTCATCATCTGATATAAAGCAGTGGAAAAGGGATTTGGTTTGGCTGATCCAATGCTGGTCATCTGTAAAACAGATACAGTAACAGGAAAAAGGAAGACACCTCTCTATAAAGATTTCAGGGTCAAGTTTATTCTCTTTCCCTAACACATAAGAAACCTCATCTCTTGTCATTCCCTATGTACACCTTCAGTTGTTCTAGAACATAGAAGTACTTGTGTTTCTCTGAATACATCGTATACGTAGTGAACACTGTGCTAAGTCACCATATTCCCCATGAGGCCTGAAGTAGCTGTTCTCCCACCTGGGTGTGGTGCTGGGTGACAGACCTCTGCTGTCAGCCCTCTCCAAGAATTACCCTTTTGTCCAGAAAGCCATCCCGGCCCATGGCCATGCCACCATCCCTAAGACAGCCTCTATCCCATGGCCCATGCAGGGGTATAAAGACCCAAACCTCCTCCCACCCCAAGGGGAACAACGACACTGAAGGCTCAATTCTGAAGGTCCATCCAGCTTCATCAGTCCCTATGGCATCAGGTGAGACCTTATTGTGACTATATCAGAACTGGGGTGAACAACAGTCCCTGTTTGTCCACAACTGAGTGGTTTCCTGGGTTTTCCAAAACATGAGACTTTCAGAGCTAAAACCAGAGATGGGCCAACCAGGATGAGTGGGTCAGCCTAAGAAGTGCAGTGCAGATGCGAAATCCTGCTCCATTCCTTTTCTCCACAGGTGCTAATCCTGAGACCACTCCCAAGTGAATTTCCTTTATGCTAATCTCTGCCCTGTGCCTGACTGCAACAGTGGATTAGAGGAGGACAAAAGAGGAGGGTAGGGGACCAGTTAAGGAATCTAGTGCATTATTATATGCGATGCATGAGCGAGGAAGGCCTAAGGTGGAGGGAGCCAAGAGAGACAGGAGACAGCTTCAGGATTTCCCTGGGAGGTCAAGCTAACATGTCTTGCTGATAGGTGATACGGGCCTGCTCAGTTTCGGGTTGAACAGCTGAGTGAATTCCTGGGGTCATTTACAGAAAATGGTAATGATAATTCACTAGCTGTCAAATTCAATAGGGTGTGTTGAGTGGAAACACCAAGGATATGGTGGTGCCTAAAGTGTGGAAGCTCAGGAGAGAGCTCTGGATTGGGATATGGATTTGGACAATGGAGACATCCATGTGGCTAACAAAAACCTGAGATTGCTCAAAGAGAGAACAAGGCAGAGTTTCCCAGAAGCTTTTTGGGTTTCAGTCCTTTTGAGCATCTGTAGAAAGCTAGAGACCCTCTTTTTAGAAAAATGCATTCATGCGCATAATTCATCCTATTTTGAGTTTCAAAAATCTCTTGAAGACCCATCCTTAAATTCTTAACCTTTGTAAAGAGCATGAAAAGAAACAGAAAGCGCAGGAGCATGTAGTTCCTTTGAAACGGGCTGTGGTGGTCTGAAGCTATATGTGCCCCAGAGAAGCATGTTCTTAAATTTAATACATTCCTGTGGGTTTGGACCCATTGTAAAAAGGATCTTTTGATGAGGCTAATTCAGTTAAGGTGTGGCCCATTTCTTTCAGGATGAGTCTTAATCCTATTACTAGAGTCCTTTATAGGAGAATGAAATTCAGACACAGAGAGAAAGCCAAGGAAGCAAGAAGCTGAAATCAATGGAACCCGGAAGAGACGCCACCACGTGCCTTAGTATGTGACAGAGGAGCCCAGGATGGCCGGCAGCCAGTCTTCGGAAAGAAAGCATCGCCCTGATGATGCCTTCATTTGGATATTTTTTCTGCCTCAAACTATAAGCTAATAAATTACCATTGTTTTTGCCAACCCATTCACAGTATCTGCTTTGAGCAGCCTGGGAAACTAAACAGCGGCCATGGAAAAAAAGAGTTTGAACATCAATGGAGAGGTCATGTAAGAAAGTGCTGAAGAGTCTCCTGGAAGCCAGAGGAGTTTGTCCAGTTGCCCTGAGGCAATGCTGCTGCTGTTTGCCAGAAGTGTTAGCATTTTTGGTCTTTATCATTTCCAAGTACAATTGTAAGCACATTTCATTTAATCCTCACAAAAACTCAATGAAGTAGAGACTACTTTTATCCTCTTTTTATAGTGAGTTAAATAATGTGCCCATAGTAGATGACACAACTACCAGTGAAAACATCTTCATCCCTCCTGGGTTCAAACCAGGGCTTTTGGCTCTCTCTGCCTTAATCAGAACTTGCCAGTCCTCCCCATTTCAGTCATTAATTGTATCGCCAAATCAAGTTTTTTTCTCTCTAATCAGATCAGCTCATCTTTTCTTCTCATTGCATGATATGTTTTCCTGGTTACCCAAAACGGACAATATGGAATGATCCATGTTTCTCCTGTGCATGCCCTTTTTCAAGTTAAGTCAGTGACCAAATGGTATCAGTCTCCTGCTTCAAATGTGTCATGGTTCTACACAGCCGTACATAGCAGGCTGTGTTCAGGCTCTTGTCTTTACTTCCTGGCGTCTCTCAAGGTACTCCCAGATTTGCCCCCCACCCTCCTGGCCATACTCTAACCACACCCAACTATGTTACATCTCTTCTTTGCCTTTCCTTTGCCTTTGATGGTTTGTCCTCTTAGTGCCTGGAGACCCATCTTCTTATTTCAGCACCCAACTCATGATCCCCTCCTCTTCTGAATTCTCTTACGAGGTCTTGTGTGAGTCACCACAGGTGAGACTAAAATGAGGAAGACATGAACTTTGCCTTAACATGCACTTGATTTTGTCAAAAATGTGAAAGGGACAGGAGACAAATAAACAGGAAACATGGAAAAGGGCAGAGTGACATTACCAGAAGGTTGCTAAAAAACACATTGTGAAGTTTTCAAGAAGGAAGACAAGCCACAGTTGGAGGGCCACTCCTTCACAATCATATTACATCATCAATGTAAATCACCCCCTCCCCACAAACGGGGCTTTCTTTGAAATTATGTGATGATGAGTTTTATGCTGCTCTGCTAAAATCACATTTGCTCTCTTTCACGTTTGGCTTTATATTTCTAATTTTCTCTGTTCAATAAGCTGCATTGTCCCTAAGGTTTTACACAGTTTTTAACGGCTCCTAGGTATCTGTTTTTCTGAGAACTCTTTTGCTTAAAAATAATGTCTGCAATTAGATAACTAAAGCAGAATAAAACATTTAGATAAGAATTTCACTTTTCACTTTCATGTTATTTTTCATAATTTAGTATTACTAAGAGTGAGGTCTACAAAAATAATTAGCATAATTAGTATTTTTCTTGAATGTGTATTGCAAATTCTATCAAAAAAGTGTTAGTGAGGTAAACTCTGGTCAGAACCAAGGGCCCCTGAGCCCTGGAATCTTGAATTTTATCTCCTTTATTGTCCAAGTTCTCCTCTTGGCTGGTTATATAAAGAGTTTGTATTAGGTTCTGTTGACAGGCTTGCTACAAATTTGTACTGGACACTTGAGGATTTAAATGCAGTGACAGATATCATATAAAGCAAACCCGATAAACAAAGCATTTGTTTCAAGAATACTCCAGACTTTTCTTTAGTTTCTCTCAAATATACTGTTTGCTTTAAAAGACAAAAAAAGTGAAATATTGACTTCTCTGCAAGATGAAGAGAATTCATTAACTCATTCATTAATTTATTATGCTTTAATTAAGTGTTTTTAGATGCTGAACACTCTACCAAAGTATACATGAGAAACAAAATTATCTTGAGTGCTTAAAGCTAGTTGAACAGAAGAGATACATAAAAATGAAACATCAAAAGCCAAGTACACAATACAATCTGTACTGTATGCCAAATATTAAGGAAGAAAGCAATATATGTAAGCTCCTGGAAAAAATGAATTATGAATTTAATTTCTGAAAAAAATAACAGATAAACTCGGCAGATAAGAATTCAAAGAGATGGAACAAGAGCCTAACTTAGGTGTTTCTTTTTTTTTTTTTTTTTTTTTAATCTTCATTTTATTGAGATATATTCACATACCACGCAGTCATACAAAACAAATCGTACTTTCGATTGTTTACAGTACCATTACATAGTGGTACATTCATCACCCAAATCAATCCCTGACACCTTCATTAGCACACACACAAAAATAACAAGAATAATAATTAGAGTGAAAAAGAGCAATTGAAGTAAAAAAGAACACTGGGTACCTTTGTCTGTTTGTTTCCTTCCCCTATTTTTCTACTCATCCATCCATAAACTAGACAAAGTGAAGTGTGGTCCTTATGGCTTTCCCAATCCCATTGTCACCCCTCATAAGCTACATTTTTGTACAACTGTCTTCGAGATTCATGGGTTCTGGGTTGTAGTTTGATAGTTTCAGGTATCCACCACCAGCTACCCCAATTCTTTAGAAACTTAGGTGTTTCTTAATTGGCGTTTATTCTGCACTCACTACCTTGTAGAGTAACTTGAATTGATGTTTGATAGTCTCTGAAATATAACTGTATTTCAGTCCTGTACATATTTTATAAACCTGAAACTCAAGGAAAGTATAGCAGTGGTTAATGAAATCCTTGGAATAGGTTGCTTTCTTTTACCTTTTCCGTGAATCATTTCAACTATAATTTATGCCACATAAAAGAATGTGATGTGTTTGCTTTCATCACTGCTCGGGCACTAGGTTTCAAAACAAATCATCTGCCTATTGTTTGGTAGCTTTATTTCTGAAAGTTACAGTAATACTAATGAGAATTCTTTTGTCAGTTACTTGGATGTTGATATTTGATTCCAGTGTTATTTTTTTCTTGGTTAGTGATTAATTAAAAGAAAATTTATGTTTACCAAGCTAATATTATATTTCATTAGTTTTCTAATTGTAATAGAAATTCAGTGCTTTTTGTTCCTCACAGTTATTGTGCATGATTTCACTATGCTTTGTGCTGATGTTTTAATTCAGTGGCCAATTTTTATTCATTCAAAACTCTTATTTAGGAGAAATTCATTGAAGCCTAAACTTCATTCTTACATGCAGATACGAACAATTATATTTAGTATGAAAACCTATCAGTATAGCCCTGTGTCATCATACTGATTTTCTTAAACACCTTTGTGTATTATTTAAATGAAATTCTTGCTAAATCGTATGAAGGACAATAGCACAGGGGTCATTCTCCATATCTCTCCCCCTCACCCTGAATTCCAGTCTGCTCCCAAACCTGGCTGATTTTTGCCTTGTACGTATCCCTCAGATCACTCTGCTTTTACCCACCGTCAGGACCCATGGTCTAAATCACGGCCTGCTCTCTGGCCTGTTGCCATGGCCTCCTCACAAGTCTTCCCACAACCACTTGAGCCCCTGTGAGCTCTTCTCTACTTGGCCACCAGGGAGCTCTTTCCAGGACACACACCTGACATGTATGGAGATTCCCTTTATTCTTAGGAGAAATACAAAACTTCTGGATGTGGCCTGTAAGGCCATGTTTGAGCTGTCTCCCTCTATCACTTCAGACATATCTTATGCCCCCCTTGCCGTCCTCCATCCCCACGAAGTTCATACAAATCTTCTTCAGTCCCTTGAACAAGACAGGCTCACTCCTGCCATATGCTGGTCTGTATCATGTCTGTGTTTACTCATTGCTTTATGGCCAAGGCCTAGAACATAATAGGAAGTATATAGTAGGCAATCAGTAAAAATCTATTGAATCCATGAATAATGAAATAATGTATTCATATATATGAATATATGAGGCAGAACCAACCCATATGTATTCAGTTTATATATTATATATCTCTTAACCAGTCAGAGAGACAAGGATAGAAGCTTAAACATTCACAGATTATGTGGTGAAACTCCTGTTCTCTAAACTCAACTGTAACCCTAAGGAGATTCATCATTTAGCTACAAATTAATCATATCCTCATGGTTATGATAAAATTGATATATTGTGGTTTGTATAATACGTTATAGAAAATTACTTAGAAAATAAAGTTATTTATCATTTTCAAATCTCCTAACCCACTCCACTTCTCAGATACCATCCATTGCTCTGTCTAGAGAACAACCCTACTACTAGATTTTATACTTCCTCTTATTTGGAGAGATTGAAGAAGTTTGTTTACCCTTGAAGATTAAATATAAAACTTTCCAATAAGTTAAAATAGTGCTAAATCCAAGGAGCTGCATCTACTTAGGAAAGAAGACAGAAATCACACTCAAAAGAGGTGAAGGAAATGAGATAGGATCTTAGAAAGCCTGTAGGGAGAAATGAAAACAGGCACACCCTGGTCTTTATCTTTTCAGGCAATCTGAAGTGCTTCAACTTTTGAACATCTGAGAGGCCAAATAATGGTCTCTATCTCAGATCTCCCCTGGAGTCTGGTTTTGATGCTGATAAATGTTGTTTTCACAAGTTGCTGCTGCTGGATATGGTTTCTCTGAATTACCCAAGGGCCAAACACCATCCTCCTTTCTTCTTCTTTCCAATTTATTTTGCAGTTATCATGCCTCAAGCATGGGTCACCATGGTTGGAAATAACTCTTAGTAGTGGCATGCTGCTATAAATGACTGGAATATGGAGCTTCTTTGAGGTTGTATGGTGATTTTCAAGAACAACACAATTAATCTTAGGATGAGACATCAGTTTGAGAACAGTGAGAACCGTATCTTATGTTTTCAGATTGCCTTTCAAGAAGCAGCTCACTGTTCTAGTGGCAGTGAGTCTGAAAACTATCCAGTATTACGAATACCCTTGTTTTCTTTCTCACCTAGTGTGATCAAACAACTGCCTTTGTCTTTTTTATTTATTTAAAAATATAAACCAATCTCATTGAATTTATGGGAAAGCATTTTTTAAATGTTGGATGTTCAGTAGGGTCAAGTGACATTGGACCCATATTCTACATTCCATAGCTACCACTGATGTCAAGTAATCATTCTGGTGTGCTAGATGTTGTGTGACCCAGATGTACCTTCTAAATCATCAAAAAATAAATGGTTTGGGGTAAGGTTTTTATATTATGTATTTGTTGTATTTTAATTCCTTGACCTTTGTGACACTGCATTAAGGATATTTTAGTGTCTTTGGGTTCCTTGACTTTTGTTCACCCTTATGCTTTAGTAGGAGGTATAGCAGGGGGAGTACCAGTGTGATGGTAGGGCCAGAAGGTCTGGATTTGAATCCCTGCCCTGCTGCTTGCTACCTTTATGACTTAGCTAGTTACTTAACCTCTCTGTGCTTAAACTTCACCTTCTTTAAAATGAAGATAATACTAACCCTTATTTCTTTACATGAGTTAATACAGCACAAAGCACCTAAAACATTGTCACTAATAAGTGCTACTACAGAGATATTATTATGATCATCATCAGATTCCTATATAACAGTTATTTATTAAATGTTGCTGGCAATTGATGACATTGATGAACCTAACAGGAATAGCTCCTGCCCTCCAGGAGCTTGAAGCCTAATGAACATTCACAGTCAGTGGTCAATTAACCAAAGGGAAGGTGATATTTAAGGTAAATGAAATGAACAGGGATACTATGGTTATGTGTAACAGGAGAGAACTGCTTTAGAGAAGATGATCGGGTACTACAAGTCTGAGGGGTGGTTTAATCTGTAATCTCAAGATTGAAAGAGCCCATCATGACAAGGGCAGAGAAAGGAGCTATCCAGGAAGAGAAAGAAGCCTCAGCTAGAGCAATCTTGAGGAGGAAAGCGCTTGCGTTCTAGGAAATAGAATTGGGCTGGTTGTTGCTGGAGTAAGAGAGAGCAAGATAGAAAGCAGCAGAGTGAGCTGGAAGGAAGCAGCCAGAGCTGAAGCATGCATGCAGGGTGTAGGGTTCAGTCCACAGGACTTTGAAGTGATGATGTGCTTTGAAAAGGCACCACACTAACGCAAAATGTCAATAATGGGGCTGGGGAGGTATATGAGAATGCTGGATTTTTTACATGATTTTCTGTAAATTTACAACGTCTCTAATTAAATTTCTCTAATTAGAAAGAATGCCAGGAACAAGTGGCTTAAAGTGTGTGTGTGTATGTGTGTGTGTATACACACACACATACACACACATATATATGTAATGAAACCATTTAAATTAAAAACAGGTAAAACTAAATGACATTGTTTAAAGATTCATACATATGTTAATATTTTGATGAAAAGTAAGAGAACAAACTGCAAAATTCTGGATGGAAATTCTGGAGTTCTAAGGAAATAGTTACGCTCTATTTTTTAAGCAGGGTGGTAGGTACATGGGTATCCATTTAATTATTATTCTTTAAACTGTAGGTTAATGTTTATGCACTGTTTTATAGATATGAAATATTTCACAATAAAAGACCCTTACAAAGTAAAACAGCAAGACAAAATTCTAGCTCCCTCTGTCTGCCATGGTGGAAAATGGGCTGGAGGGGAATGGTGGGACATCATTTGGGGTGTATTTTTCATAGTTTAGGCAAAAGATAGGATGGTTCAAAATGGTGGTTGTGGTGACAAATGAAGTTTGGTATCTATGAGATATGGAAATTGAAAGGGGAAAGAAAAATAAAAGGTGACTCCCAACTGCCTGGCTTGTGCAATGAGGGGATGGTGGTGTCATTGCTAGTATAGGTTCAAGCAATGGTGAAAAAGATGGAATGGAGAATTCAGTTTGGGATTAAGATTCGGGTGGTTTTATGATATAAAAATGGGGGTATAAAATAAATAAATGGAGACATGAATTTGTAGTTCAGAGATGAGGTGAGGATCAGAGATAGATATTTAGGAGGTATCATGTAGGTGATACTTAAAGTCATAGGGATGGCTAAGGTGATCTAGACAAAGAATGTAGAAATAGAGAAGTAAAGAAACAGGACCAAGCCCTGAGGAATTCCAACTTTTAGAGGGAAACATAAATCTTCCATTTCTCATTACTTTGGACAAAGGGGAGATTGCTATATCATAGCATAATGCTGTAAAACATCAATATATCATTATACAATATAACAGTACTATGTGAATATATTAATGCAATATGATATTATGCTGTAATGGAAGAACTACAAATGCTATTAACTCTCTTTGCCATTTTGTTTGGGTCTCTTAGTCTCATTTTTCCAAAATATGAAATGAAATTATTATGAAATATATCCTCAACCCAAAGTGACATAAATGGTAGCAGACAAAAATAATTAGATATTAGAAATGCTAGCCCATAAATTACTCTGACTATTTGTAGTTCTCAGTACAAAGTAAACAATAAAACACAGTGGTTATTTGAGTCATTCAGAGTCTATAGGTGAAAACTGACATTGTGTATTTCTTCTTTAATAAGTACTTTTTTGAGAAAGAAAGAATATTGAAAATTAAGTGACTTGCATGTCCATAAGAAAATTTGATGATGGTCAGATAAAATTATCTTGATGCAGTTGGGTCAGAAACAAGCTATGTACTGGATGGAAAGTGTGATGATATGTTTGTCTTACCTTATCACTTAGGCTCCCCAGCAGTTCCACAGTCTTGATGAGAGGAGTAGGGTGTAGTTAGAGGGATCCAAGGCAAGAGAGGTTTAGTCTCAGCCAACCCAGCTAAGTACCCCTAGCCTCCTGGAGCAGCTACCACCACCATCATCTTCCTGCCTAGGTGTTTTCTGTGACCAAGCAAGAAATGGAACTCAGAGTGTCCTTTCCTGCCATAAATAATAATAAAGCAAGGAACAGGAAATATATGTGGATGTGGGTGTGTGTCTGGGAATGTGTGAGAGATTTATTAGACAAATGTCAACTTCTTTCCATTGCCTTCCAACTCTTTGATTCTTTACAGCAGAAGCTTAGTGAGTGTGCAGGCTCATTTTGAGATCACAGGTGTGATCACTTCTGTGCTGGTTTGAATCTGTTATGTACCCCATAAAAGACTGTGTTCTTTTAATCCACTCTTGAGGGGGCAGGCTTATTGTGGGTAGGGTCTTTTGTTTAGGTTGTTTCCATGGAGATAAGACCCACCCAATTGTGGGTGGGGTCTTTTGATTAGATTATTTTCATGGAAATGTGACCCTGCCCATTCAAGGTGGGTCTTAATTAGTTTACCGGAGTCCTTAAGAGAGCTCAGGGAGAAAGAGAGAGAGAGCTCAAAGTTGACACAGACCCAGATGCTTGGAGATGCAGACAGAATGACTTTTGGAGATGCTAAGCTAAGCAATAAAGACTCTTACAAAGTAAAACATAGCAAAACAAAATTCTAGCTCATTCTGCCTGCCATGTTGCAAATAGGTTGAAGAGGAACGGTGGGACATCATTTAGGAAGTATTTTTAATAGTATAGACAAAAGATAGGACGGTTCAAAGTGGTGGCTGAGAGATGAAACTAAGAGATGAAGCCCAGAGTTTGCCCCAGAGAAGCTAAGTGGGAACCTGCAGACACTTAAAGAGAAATCCACTGGAATCAGAAGCTGAAAGCAATGCAACCTTGGAGAAAAAGACCAGCAGACACCAGCCACATGCCTTCTCAGCTGAAAGAGGTGTTCTGGACACCATCGGCATTTCTTCAGTGGAGGTATCCTTTTGTTGATGCCTTAGGTTGGAGATTTTCATGGCCTTAGAACTGTACATTTTTAGGTGATAAACTCCCATTGTAAAAGCCAATCCATTTCTGGTACATTGCATTTCAGCAGCTTTAGCAAACTGGAACAGCTTCCATACACAGTCATCAGGGAAAGAGAATAGGGGCTTATTGAGAAAAGTTTTCTTTTGGAGTTTAAGAGTGACGTGATTCAATGCAAATGGACAATCTAATCATATCCAGACTCAGGAAGACAATAAGAAGTCATTACATTGGCCTCAGAGACAGTGCTCACTTTACTAAAGACATCCAAACTTATGGCATAAAGCCACATGGCATTTTTCAAGGATATTCTATTTTGGGGGGAATAAAAAGATATCTGAAGTTCAGGCTGCTCTGGTGGCTTGAAACTATTTAGCCAAAACAAAAAAAATTACTCACATAAATATTAGAGTGCAAATTTTTTAAAAGGCAAAGGTTATGTTGAATATAACCTGGAAGCTGGGCAAAGTGTATTTGGTTTGTAGATGAAGAACTGACAAATTACTATCCAGGATATTAAGAGCCCTGGAGGACAGGGGTGTAAATCTCCCTGGTAACACAGGATATGACTCCCAGGGATGAACCTGGACCCAGCATTGTGAGATTGAGAAAATCTTCTTGACCACAAGGGGGATGCAAAATGAAACAAAATAAAGTCTCAGTGGCTGGGAGATTTCAAATGGAGTCGAGAGGTCACTCTAGAGGGCACTCTTATGCACTATATGGATATCCCTTTTTAGGTCTTTGTATATCAGAATAGCTAGAAGTAAATGCCTGAAACTGTTGAACTACAACCCAGTAGCGTTGATTCTTGAAGAAGATTGCATAACTATGTAGCTAACATGGTGTGACAGTGTGATTGTGAAAGCCTTGTGACTCACACTCCCTTTATCCAGGGTATGGATGAATGAGTAGAAAAATGGGGACAAAAACTAAATGAAAAATAGGTGGGATTGAGGGAATGATTTGGGTGGGTTTTTTTTTACTTTTATTTTTTATCCTTATTTTTGTTCCTTCTGGTATAAGGAAAATGTTCAAAAATTGATTGGGATGATGAATGCACAACTATATGATGGTACTATGAACAGCTGATTGTACACCATAGATGATTGTATAGTATGTGAATGTATCTCAATAAAACTGAATTTAAAACAAAGAGCCCTGGGGGAGGGGAGACTCATTTCTTGTTTCTTTGATACCAAAATGCAAACAGATGCACCTTTTGTCCAGAGAGCAGTGAACCTACATGTGGTTGATATTCAAGGAAAGTGCTGGATGGAGTGCTGCAGCACCTACCTGAAAAGGCAGCTGCCATCGTAAATGGACTTAGCTAACGACTCACATGTACACACTTCTATACACGGAAGCAACTCTGTTGACACCTGCACAAGAATATGTATCATTCTATAGCCTTGGCCATAAACATGATTTTTTTAAAGTCTTGTGCTTCAACAAGGGAAGCAATACTTTATAGAAGCAAAGAAATAAGAAGCAAACGTGTCTGTAATGAGTGACAGTGACTATGACACTGTTGTGCAGTCACGCCAGATCATCTACATGGTAAACACCAGCAGCTCTATGTAAGGTATTGATAACAGAGTTGTATCAACATAGCTTGGGTTTAGTCCATTGTTTTGTTTAAAGAAAACCAGATTACATTTCTCTGATTCTTATCTCATCTACCTAGAACATTGATACTAAAAGAAATAATGCTTTTTATAAATCCATGTATTTCTTTGTCGTTGGCCCCTTGCTAAATAATTGCCTTTTAGCTGTATCATATATTACACTATATTATATTATATTATATTATACTATACTAATATTATATTGTATTATATTATTCTATACTATACTATATTATATTATACTATATTATATTGTATTGTATTATATTAAACTACATTATATTATTCTATACTATATTATATTATATATTATATTATCATTATGTTATATATTGAGGATAATGTAGAGGATAAGCATTAACATATGAGGTTAAAGGGAAGCTGTCAGAAGGTAATGCACTTCTTCATTAGCTCTTTTTATTAAAGATCTTTTACACTTGATTATTTTTCCTGACAGATTAAAATGACCTGGTATTTTTTCCTTCTTTCTTTTTTTTAATATCTCATTTCTGTATAGATACTGTCAACATATTGCTAACTGTCCTTGCCAACTAAATCTACAATGCAACATTTTTGAGACATAACCATTATGATTACTGTGACATTTTTTGACAGACTGGCACACGAGAAGAGAGGCTCTGTGGGGATATGGGCAGGGTACAGCAGCCATCTACTGCGGGATGGAAGTAGCTGAGAGAGTAGGTAGGTGGTAGGGAGACGTAAGCCGTAGATGCCTAAAGGGAAAGTGGAGTGGGCTATAAAACAAACAAAACGAAACATAATAACACACTCACACAGTTATACACAGTGGAGTGGGCTATAAAACAAACAAAACCAAACAGAGCACACACTCATACAGGCAAGAATCCTGGAACTCCCAAAGGGAAACTTCCTCCACGGCTTGCCCAGGCATGTTCTTGGCACTCATCACCCACCAGCCCTTATTTAATGTTCACCTGCACTTGACATTGTGATCCACCCCAGGAAGATAATGAAAGCAATATGGCTCCTTGCCTGAAGTGGTTGACAAGCTGGCCTAGAAGCAGGAAGCAGAAAACTAGAGCTCCAGGCTTCTGTTCAAAATGATAAATGCTGGCTGTAAAAAGGATGACCCTGGTGTTTATGGAGACTACAAATTAAATGCAACCTGCCCAGCTTTGACCTGAAGCCCATTCCTATTACCATGCACTGACACTTTCCAGAAAGTTTCCCTGAGAGTCTCCAAAGATCTTTTATTGCTCTGTCCCAGCCAGGATACCAAGCTTTGTAGTGTAGGATGTATGCATAACGAAATATTTAAAATTATAAATTAATGATAATTGAAAATGATGCTAGTGGTGACTGCCTTGTCTTTCAATGACAAAATTACGATTTTTAATTATTAATGTGACATATCACCAGTCTCCAATCCCCCTTTTCTTGTTTTCTCTTTTAAATGCATAATTTTGAAAACCATAAATCACTGCCTTTTTTTTAAATCAACATATACTTACCAGGCCAACAAGTTATTATGCTTTATTTAATCATCTCATTTTAGAAAAAAATATGTGATTTGTTTTCTCCTTATAGACTTATAAGTTTATCATAGTAAATTAAATTTTTTTTAAAAAAGGAGCTATTAAACTTGGATTTTAGTCCTTGAACTAAAAAATATTTTAATAAGTTTGGCTATAAGGAAAATGTTTATTTTTCTCTTTCAGGTATTTCATAGTTACCTTTAAATTGTTTTTTTATTTTTTCTTCTCTTAACCCAAGTCCAGTATAATCATGTTTACAATATTTTGGTTTTAAGGCCTTGCATCAGTCAGCATCTAACACTAACAGCCCAGAATACCTTCTCAAACCTATCTTTTCTTGAAAGGTTTTTAGATAAACAAGGTATTTTTCTGTCCCTATTGCTATACAAAGCTAACAAACATCGACCCTTCCCTCAGTTTTCTCTTAATACTATTTGACTCTAAAATCATATTGATAAATGTGATAACTCATTTGTGCACTGCTCCAGCTTTTTCCTCTAAAAAGGTTGTTGCCAGGTAATCGGTAATTCAGCTATTTCTCATGCCTCATTTCCAATTTCCACTGTCACTTTAATAGATAGATTCTTTTGTTCTCCATATTTATTCTCTGAGAGTACACTTTTGTTTATTTTAATCATTACCAGAGCAATTTCAATCTTACACCCTTCAATTTAAAAGAAAAAGTTTGAATTCCAGTATTTCTTTTTATTTCCTACTTAACGTATTTTGACCTTCTACTTCATTTTACATACTCCAGTAAATTTCGAGCAGATGATTAACAATTCTTGCATTTTGTTTGGTTTTGTTTTCTATTTGATACTTTCATTTCCAGTTTTCTTCCTTAATCTTCTCAGGCATATGAAACCAAATTGTAGTTTGTGGATTCCTTAACACATTTGGCTTTTCCTCAAGTTTTGGTTCTAGAATAAAATGTCTATAGTCATCTTCTTGCCAAGCGCCTCAGTTTCTATGTGCTCTCGCCCCTTGTGTGATACACCCCCAGCTTCACTCTCATTTATAACACTTGGGGGATTTCTAAAATGGACAACCTGGAAACCCTATGGCCGTATTCGATGCAAGGAACTGTGAAAGGACACTCCACTATCTCGGTAGTGTTTCATAGCTATCATCCAAAATAGTACATGATTAATTCCCCATGGTGAATGTTCTGACTTGGATGCAGGCCTCCTTGATTTTTATAAAGCATTTACTAATCCAATGGCAATTTTGTAGCATTAACAAAGAGTTGCCCGTGTGCTGTATTTTTTTCCCCTTAACTTCCACCTAAGGAAGTTATTTCTTATGGCAACTAAATCATGATTATGCTTCCCCTCATAAATATTATTCTCCTTACATTGATACTGACTGGTTTCTGTCTTTCCTTACCTGCCATAAACTTGGCAGTTTTCAGGTTGGCAGTTCCTGGCCATTATCTCCATGTTGGCAATTCAGTCGTTGGATGTATCGTGCTTTGTCTTCACGCGCATCCAAACAGAAGCAGTCCTGCCTGTAGTTGTCTCAGCGTTCAGTCACTGTCCACGTGTTCCTCAGTCAGTGGATATTAAGTGGCATGAGCATTTGCTGAAGGCTCCCTGCGTGCCACCCGCGGCCTCGCGGAGGTGATTCCAAGGCACCGGTGCCAGATGAGACAATGTCGGGAGTACATGTGAACGTTTTTCCATCAACCGTTGTGCTCTCACAATTCTTGTACATCTGATTTTGCTTTCTGTTGATGCTGATGATAGTTCTCCATTTTCATGTCTTCCATTCTCCTGAGACTAATTTTAATGTTAGCCAGCATAAAACCTTCAGGAAAGGAAAATTGCAAACATATTAAGGTATGTATAAATTAGAGCACTCGCCAAACACAGGCAGGAAAGATCTCAGGTTTGTGAATATCTGGACTCTCTTCTGGCATTAGATTTTGAGAATTTACTCAAAAGCTTGATATATTAAAAAGCTGGGTTTTCTTTGAAGGCCTAAAACTTTTTGGCTTCCTCAGCCGTGACAGAGTTTCCAGAGGCTTCATCTTTGATGATCAGAGTAATTCCATACTCAATGACAATTTCCCAGGAATGATTTAATTGTTTCATTTCCACTTTCTCTCGAAGGGTTTTCAAGAAATTGTTAAAGCACTGTTCTTCTGAAAACTGAATGGCCTCTTCCCGGAAGGCTCCGATGCGGTCCATGCCCTTCATAAAATATGGTGTTTCATTAGTATCCAAAAGCTATTCTATGTGACTTATTAGCTGGTGACTCACTTCCTCAAAGCTGACATTCTTCTGCCTCAGTAGAACATGGAAGTTTTCAGCATGATATATATATATTTTTTATATATTCATATATTATTATATATTCATATGTAAGAATATATGAATATATATATTATATAGATTCATGGAATATAGAATATAGAACATAGAATACAGAGTCATGGAATCTCTATCATATATATTCATATATTCATATATATTCATATATTCTTACATATTCATATATATTCTTATATTCTTATATATTCATATATTCTTACATATGAATATATATTCATATATTCTTATATATTCATATATATTATATATAGATTCATGGAATATATACTCATATATTCATTTATATATTATATGTAGATTCATGGAATGATATATATAATATCATTCCACGAATCTTAAGAGAGCCCATATTGAGGCTGAAAATTCAGTCATATAGGAAGGCTGTTTTCCAGTGTCATTGTCCTCGACCCCACTCCTGCCCACCGTTACCTGTGGGAAATAGCATGGGAGCTCTAAGTTTTTACTTTCCCTTAACTACACAGATATCACTACCTTTGTCAGACTCCATGCCTGATCAAAAGCAGTGCTTAGAGCTCACTTCTCTCTCCATAGACAGTGAATTTTAGTGGGAATTGTTAGTTAGGAACTCACTCCACTAATGGTTATCTTTTGCACTTAAAACAGTGGGGATTGAAACCTTCTTAGAGGGCAAGGAGGGGACGGGAGGGAGACATCCTTTCCCCTAGTGTGGCTTGGCTTCCTTCCTCTTCATTGTATGACACTCGTAAAAGCCAGTGAAGTAATATCAGCGCATACCGTATCATTCTTTTATCACCAACTATGAACCAACAAAACAATACAAACAAATATTCTTTGAAGATTTCTGTCCATTTCTTCTTCAACCCCTTCCTTTGAGCAGTCTTATCATTGGGAATCCTTTGATTTCCTTTTGCAATATATATGCATCTATTCATAAATAATACATATTATTACTTGGGGTTTCTTTAATAGTTACATTGTTGGTGTTATATTGGAAATACCATATACCAAGTTGCATTATTCTAAACTTAACATATTTTTGAGACATACTTCTGCTGATTTACTAGTTCACTCTTTGTAATTACCTTACATTATTCCATTGGATGAAGGTGACACAAATTAGCTCCTTTCTTACTGATGGACATTTGGAATGTTTTCAGTGTTTACCTGTAACACACGTAACATCCTTGTGTACATCTCCTTCTGGAAAACTGTAAGTGTTTTGAAGGTATATACATAAAAGGGGAATTGTTAAATAATACAGCCCATAAATAGGAATAAGTTCAGCAGTTGTATTAGAACTTGCTTTCCTGGGATAATGAGTGATAGATATTTGTGTTTAGGTCTTGGTGTTTATTCTCATACAGGCTGACTTAAATTTGAATTGCTGAGTCCTAGGGTATCTACCATTCACCTTTACTATATATTGTCAAAATATTATCTAATATCTAAAGTAGTTGTAGCAGTTTACACTCTTCACAGTAACATATGGCATTTCTTGTTTCAAACATCCTCGCTAAATTTTGTTGTTACCATAGTTTTTAGGTTTAGTTTTTTTCCCCCTAATCTTAATGAGTGCAAAATTTATCTTATGGTTATTTTAATCTCCATTTCTTTGATTGGTAGGCCTTTCATACATATTATGGGCCATTTAAGCCTGCTGTTTTTTCATTTTCTTTACCCTTTTTTCCAATGTGTTGCTGGTTCTTCTTCCAAAATAGTTATAGTTTGGATATTTAAACTTACTATTTTATATATCTTTGTAAATATATACTCCCATTATGTGGCTAATATTTTCATTTCGGTCATGCCTACTTTTTATATGAGGGTTTTAAAAAAAATTAATAATTAAACGTGTTGATCTTTTCTCCATTGTGTGTTTTGTATGTTCTATTAAATAAATTTTTCCTTATTCCAATATGGTAAATACATAGTACTAATTTTTTTTGAATGTTTAAAAATTTACTTTTTTTTTTTTTGTATTAGAGAAGTTGTAGGTTTACAGAACAATCATGCATAAAATACAGGATTCATACACTGCCCCATCACCAATACCTTGAATTTGTGTGGAGCCTTTGTTGCAATTGAGGATAGCACTTTTTTATTAGTATACTTTTTTGTAACAGTAGTTATCTTTGTTACAATTAATAAAAAGATTATTGAAATAGAACTATTGACTAAATACGCTAGGTGTATTTTTTCCCACCCTATTATTGACACCTTGTATTGGTGTCATACATTTGTTATAATCCAAGAAACATCTTATACTTGTACTGTTAACTATAGTCCTTCATCTATAATAGGGTTCACAGTGTTATACAGTGTTATGTTTTATCTTTAATTTTTCTCTGGTAACATATGCAACCTAAAGTTTCCCCTTTTAACAGCATTCACCTATATAGTTTGGTGCTGTTAATTACACTCACAGTAATGTGCTACTCTCACCACCATCCATTTCCAAATCTTTACAGTCAATCTAAATGAAAATTGTATACAGATTAAGCATCAATTCCCCACTCTCTAGACCTAATCTATCCCCTGTTAAATTATAATGTAGATTCTAACTCTATGAATTTCCTCATTATAATTAGCTTGTATCAGTGAAATGCAGTATTTGTCCTTTTGTGGCCTGGCTTAGTTCACTCAGCATAATGTCCTCAAGGTTTATCCATGTTGTTGCCTACATCAGCACTTCATTCTTTTTGCAGCTGAATAATATTCCATCGTATGTTTATACCACATTTTGTTTATCCATTCATTGACTGATGGACACTTGGGTTGCTTCCCTCTTTTGGCAGTTACGAATAATGCTGCTGTGAGCATTTGTGTGCAAATATCTGTTCAAATCCCTACTTTCAGTTCTTCTGGGTATACACCAGTAGTGGGATTGCTGCGTCGTATGGCAATTCTATACTTAGCTTTCTGAGGAACCTCCAAAATGTCTTCCACAGAGGCTGCACAATTCCTACCAGTGACGAATGAGGGTTCCTATTGCTCCATATCCTCTCAAACACTTGTGTTTTTATTTTTTAATAATAGCCACTCCAGAGAGTACAAAATTGTATCTCATTGTGGTTTTGATTTGCATTTCCCTGATGGCTAATGAAGTTGAGCATCATTTCATGTTCTTTTCAGCCATTTGTATATCCTCTTTGGAGAAATGCCTTTTCAAGTGTATTGGCCATTTTTAAATTGGGTTGTTTGCCTTTTTATTGTTGAGTTGTAGGATTTTTTAATATATTCTGAATATTAAATCCTTATCAAATCTGTGATTTCCAACTATTGTCTCCCATTAAGTAGTTTACACTTTTGTGACAAAGTCCTTTGAGGCACAAAAGTTTTTAATTCTGAGGATGTCCCATTTATCCATTTCCATTGCTGTTGCTTGTGCTTTAGGTATAAAATCTAAGAATCCATTGCCTGGCACATGATCCTGAAGATGCTTGCCTACCTTTTCTTCTAGTTTTATGGACCTGTTTCTTATACTTAAGTCATTGATCCATTTTTTGAGGTAGGGGTCCTCTTTCATTATTTTGCACGTAGAAATCCAGCTCCACCAGCACCATTTGTTGAAGAGACTATTCTTTCCCAACTGAGTGGACTTGGCAGTTTTGTCAAAAATCAATTGGCCATACATAAATGTGAGGGTCTATTTCTGAACTTTCAGTTTGAGTCCATTGGTTGATATCAGCTATCCTTGTGCCAGTACTGTGCTTTTTTGACCACTGTAGCTTTGTAATATGTTTTAAAGTCAGGAAGTGTGAGTCCTCCAACTTCAGTCTTCTTTCTCAAGATGTTTTTGGCTATTTGGTGCCTCTTACCAGACCAAATAAATGTGATAATTGGCTTTTCCATTTCTGCAAAGTAGGCTGTGGGAATTTTGATTGGGTTTGCATTGAATTTGTAAATTATTTTGGGTTGAATTGACCCAAATGATATGTAATCTCCCAATCCATGAACATGTATTATTTTTCCATTTATTTAAGTCATATTTGATTTCTTTTAGCGATGTTTTGTAGTTTCTGTGTACAAGTCCTTAACATCATTGGTTAAATTTATTCCTAGATATTTGATTCTTTATTTGCTGTTTTAAGTGGAATTTTTCCTTGATTTCCTCCTCAGATTGCTCTTTACTCGTGTATAGAAACACTGCTTATTTGGAGGGGATTGATCTTGTATACTACCACTTTGCTGAATTAATTTATTAGCCCTAGTAGCTTTGTTGTAGATTTTTTGGAACTTTCTGTATATAGGATCTTGCCATCAGCCAATAGTGAACATTTTACTTCTTTCTTTCCAGTTTGGAAGCATTTTATTTCTTTTTCTTGCTTAACCACTCTGACTAGTACAATGTTGAATAACAGTGGTGACAGGAGCATCCTTGTCTTGTTCCAGATCTTAGAGGGAAATTTTTCTGTCTTTCACCATTGAGTACATTGTTGGCTGTGGACTTTTCATATAAGCCCTTTATCATGTTGAGGAGACTTCGTTCTATTCTTATCTTTTGAAGTGTTTCTATCAAGAAATGAAATTTGTCAAATGTCTTTTCTGCATCGATCAAGATGATCATGTGATTTTTACCCTTCAATTTGCTAATGTGGTGTATTGTATTAATTGATTTTGTTGTTTTAAACCACCCTTACATGCCTGGGAGAAAACCCACTTGATCATGGTGTATAATTCTTTTCATGTCTTGTTGGATTTGATTTGCAAGTATTTTCTTCAGGATTTTTACATCTATATTCATTAGAGAAATTAGTCTGTAATTTTCTTCTCTTGTAGCATCTTTATCTGGCTTTGGTATTAGGGTAATGTAGGCTTCATAGAATGAGTTAGGTAAGATTCCTTCCTCTTCAATTTTTTGGAAGAGTTTGATCAGGATTTGTACTAATTCTTGGAATGATTTGTAGAATTCACCTGTGAAGCCAGCTGTTCCTGGACCTTTCTTACTTGGGAGGTTTTTGATGACTCATTCAATGTCTTTACTTATAATTGGTCTGTTGAGGGCCACTATTTCTTCTAGAGTCAGTGTAGGTTGTTCGTTTTTTCTAGGAAGTTGTCCATTTCATCTAGGTTGTCTAATTTTCAGGCATACAGTTGTTCGTAGTATCCTCTTATGATCCTTTTTATTTCTGTGGAATCAGTAGTAATGTCCTCATTCTCATTTTTGATTTTAGTTATTTGCATCTTCTCTCTCATTTTCTTTGTCACTCTAAGTGTTTTCAAATTTTATTGATCTTTCAGAGAACCAACTTTTGGTTTTGTTAATTCTATTTTTTTTTTTTTTTTAATTCCCAGTTTCATTTATTTCTGTTCCAATGTTTGTTATTTCTTTCCTCCTGCCTGCTTTGGGGTTGGTTTGCTTGGCTGGCAGTTTTTCTCTTTCAGTAACTTAAATGTATCATACCACTACCCTCTCACCTCCATGGTTTCTGCTGAGAAATTGGCGCTTAGTCTTACTGAGGACTTATTGTATGTGACAAATCGCTTTGCTCTTGCTACTTTCAGAATTCTTTCTTAATCTTTGGCAAATGATATCCTGATTAGTATGTGTCTTGGAGTAAGTCTATTAAGATTATTCTGTTTGGAGTATGTTGTGCTTCTTGGACATGTATATTTATGTCTTTCATAGGAGATGGAAAATTTGGGACCATTATTTCCTCAAATATTCTTTCTCTCCTTCTGGAATATGTATGTTTGTGCACTTTATGCTGCCATTCAAATCCCTGAGACACTGCTCAATTTTTCCTATTTTTTTCTCTTTCTTTTGTGCTGACCGTATGATTTTGATTTTCTGTCTTCTAGTTCACTGATTCCTTCTTCTGCGTGTTCAAATCTGCTATTGTATGTCTCTGGTGTATTTTTAATCTGTGCTATTGTGCTTTTCATCCCATAATTTAAGCTATGTTTCTTTTTATACTTTCAAATTCTTCATTATATTCACACATTGTCTTTTTAAATATCCTTTAGCTCTTTATCCGTATTTTCCTTCATCTTCTTGAACTGATTTAGGCAATTTGTTTGAACATCTTTGATTAGTGTTCCAAATGATGTGCCTCCCCTGAATTTTTAATTTGTTCCCTTGACTGAGCCATGTCTTCCTATTTCTTAGTGTGGCTTTTAATTTTTTGCTGATGTCTGGGCATCTGATTATCTTGATGAGTTAACTCTGATAGTCAGCTTCTCCCTCTTACCTAGGGTTTTATTATTGATTGGCTTTGCATTAATGCTCTTTTTTCATGCTTGGTCCAACTTATTCTATACTTTTAGCATAGCTTGAGTTTAACTGAACATATTTTCTCAGCTCTTCTTTATCAAATTCTTGCCCTGGATATGTGGTACAATTTTTCAGATTGTACTTTTTGTGTACTTGTTTCATCTCCAGGAGAAAGCTTCCTTTACTCTGTTCTTCTCCGGGAATCTTTATCTGTTCTGTTTGTGTTTGTGTGTGTGTGTGTGTGTGTGTGTGTGTGCGCAAACTTTTCTCCCCAGCTTCTACGATTTGTTTCAATCCCCTCCCTCATGCAGTGCCTTGTTTTCCTTGTTCTTTTTGGTTCTGGGACCCTCCAGTCTTGGAGCTGTTCATTTTAACCCCCTCCCCCTTTTTTTCTTTTCTGTTGTTCTTTTTCTCTGTGTGGCTTTTCTGCCTCAAGTTATATCCCCATTAGGGTATCCCACACCAGGGAGCCAGATGGGGTTAATTCAGAAAGTTGGGTTACTCAAGAAAAGTCCATTTTCTGTTTATGGAGTCCCACCGACTGTAACTGGCTTAAGTAAATGCAGCACTTGGTCTTTGTTTTGCCATGGTTTCTACCCCCCACCCCCCACCCAGAGGTCCTTTTGTATGCAGCATTTCTCAGAGGCTAGTGTTCCAACTGGGGTCTCTGCAGAATTGTGTCTCTGTGCTGTACATCCATGAGGTTCTAACCTACTGCTGTGACTTCCTCTATATCTGTATCCCTGGTGGGAAGGACTCTGACTATTGCCTCTGGAGAACTCCAAGTTGTTTGGTACCAAGTGAGGGAGAGGGGAGAGGGCCAGCAGGTCTGGGACAGAAGTTTCCTACCTGATATTTGCCTCTTTCTTTGATTCAGCATCTGTGGAGTCCTTCTCCAGTTGCTGCCATCCTCCAGAGGTCCAAGCAAGTGGAATTTGTCCCTCTGTTTACCGAATCTCTGGGGAGACTTCTTCAGGGGATGTCATACATCACCATTTTGATGATATTAATGCTGCTGTGATGTTTAAGTCATTTTTATTTTTATTTTGTGAATTTAGATCTAGCTTTATTATTTTCTCTATCCATAGTCAATATTTAACACAACTTATTGAACAGTCCATCTCCCATTTGTCATATGTCGTATTCACATATATAAGTTGGGCTGTTTCAGGTCTCTTTATTATATTCCTTTGGTATACTTCTGCATGAATGTACTTTGATTTAATTCCATAGCTTATTAATAAATATTGATATCTGGTAAGGATATCTTGTTATTCTTCCAAATTGTCTTGGCTATTATTGGCCTTTTTTTCTTCAGTCTGAATTTTAGTATCACTTTCTTAGTTTTTGTGCAAGGGAACTCTATTGGGATTTTGATTGTAATTACATCTTAATCATCATTAGGACTTATCTCTCCATTTAGTCATGTTTTGTTTTATATGTTTCAATAGTTTTATAATTTTCTCCATAAAGGTGTTGCACCACTTTTGTTAGTTTCATTCCTTTAAGACTTCTAGTTTGTTTGTTTGCTTCTAACTGGTATTACAATTTAAAATTTTACATTTTCCCATATTGTAAACAATTTCTTAATGCCTCAGGGACATCATCATAAATATGAGCTATCATGATTTACTTTGATTTTCGTTAAATATATAAATAATTTGGTCCAAAAACAGGTATTTTTGCATTAACCCTGGAACTTGCTTTCTTGGGAAAATGACTGACAGCAAATTCACTTTTAGATCTTTTTTTTTTTCCTTTTCATATAAGTGGATTGCAAGTAGACTGCTCCACATATATTTCCTGTGCAGTGACTCAAATAATGAGGAAAACTGCTTTTCCAATTCATATTTCATATCTTCAGAAAATTATCACTTGGTTGGTTACACTTCTAATCAGCTACCTTTACCTCAACACCTTTTTGAATGTTGTCATCTCAGTTTTCCTCTTGAACCCCGGGATACCCTTCAGCCAACTCTGATTAAGTATCTACTAGATACCAGGCTTTAGGGTGTTTGGCAGCAGACATGCTTTAAGTTTTATGACACTGTAATTATCACCTAGCATAGTACCTGACGCTCAGTGGATAAGCAGTAAGAGGAACATTAAATGATTATCAGAAGTGTCATCAATGGGATTTTGAAGATGAGTTATAAACGTGACACTAGCCCATATTCTATTTATAGAGAACTTTTTATTCCTTGACATTTAATGGAAATCCAGGCAAAACTAACATTAAAAATTCCACCTTTCAGTTATTTCTTTTAAAGTCTTTTATATTGAATGCATGGCAGATATATTTTCTCATGAAATCAGATTTTTAAGATAATTTTATATTGAAATTGCATGAAATATGCAAATAGAATCAATCAGCTGACATAGATAGGAAAATGTTTGAGCAGTTCAATCTTTATTTTGTCTTCTTCAGGGTGTCTATTACAGTTACCCAGTAAACTACTACATAGTAAGTTTGATAAACCCTTAGCTTGGAACCCAGTGCTCATATGGATGATGGAGATTTTAATAGCTTTGGTCCATTCCTCCTTCAATATCTGCCTACATATGCTACATAGATGACCTATGTCTTCTGTGTATCCCAGGGAAAGTGATGCCATTAAGATGACTGAGAGCTAAAGGTTCCTCAGAAAACTATATATTGAGTTACTCTATGAACTGGCAATTTCACATCTCAGTATATACCCAGAAGTTCTGAAAACAGTGACACGGATATTTGCACACTAGTGTTCGTAGTGGCATTATTCACAATTGCCAAGAGAAGGAAACAATCCTAGTGTCCTCCAACAGACAAGTGAATTACAAAATGTGGTGTATATATATGATGGAATACTATGCAGGAGTGAGAAGGAAAGCAGTCCTAAAACATGGCAAAATGGATGAACCTTGAAGACACAATGTTGACTAAAATAGGTCTGGCAACAAAGGAGACATTTTTGTGTGTTACCACTACTATGAACAAAGTAAAATCAGTGTCTTATAATGTAGAATCTAGGGGACCTAGAGATAGATGCCTCCTTCTACTTCTGCTTTGCATGATAGGACTGACTTTTTGCAAACCATTCCTGTTAATCTGTTCACAATAGCCACAAAAAACCCCTGAGTAAATAAACTGTGGCGCATCAGATCTTCTTAGCAATGTGTTCTCTTCCTGGGCTCTCGGGACACTACTATTTTTGCTCCATAGATTGCTTACATTTTAACCTCACTTACTTTTGGATGAACAGTTGTTAGGGAAGCTTGAGGTTTTGGAAGGCTGGTTCCTGAAATGTGCCTGGTTCACTGTGAATGTGAATTTTAATGGCATCTGCATGCTCAAATTTTGTGGGACATCATGATGGTTGAATAACTGTGCATTGCTCTAACAACCAAATGTCAGGTGTAGGATGGATTAAAAATGTTTTTGAACGCAGCGTTTCTTACAAATGGGATGTAAGTGTCTCCCTTCATCAGTGGACCATCAAATGAGCATAATGGGGTTGTGGGGGGGGCAGTTGAAGAAAATTTTTCTTTCTCTTCTGTTAACCCATTAATTATTTTCATGCCCCACCCCAATGCACATTCTCCTTTCATTCCTTGTTGTTAAAAACTAGAAAGAGGTATTAAAAATAAATTATTGATAGCGGAGGAAGAAGATGGCGGCATAGAGAGGAGTGGAAGCTAGTTAGTCCTCCTGGAACAACTAATGAACAACCAGGAAGAACTAGTAAATAATCCGGAATAACTGCTGGGGGACAAACATAACTGTCCACACATCATACACCAGCCTGGATTGGGAGGAATGTCCGAGATCACAGCATAAAATCTGTAAATAAAGACTGTGGACCTGAGCCGAGAGCCCCCTCCCCCCGCAGCAGCCCAAACCACAAAGACTTGCTGTGCTAGAGAGCAGCACTTTCTGAACAAGTGAGTATACCTCAGCCCAGCTCCAACTGGGGCTTCAATTACAAATGTTGACTGTTCAATATAAGCTACCAATCCCCAACAAGCAGATGGAGGCTTTTGGTGATGACTGACCTTGGAGACCCAGAGGACCTCTCTGGGAGGGAGGGGGAGCCAAGAAGACCAGGTGCTATCTCTGGCCGATGGGTGAAACTGAGGGTGGCCATGCATTGGCCGTGAAGGGGGGATTTCTGTCCCTTTTTCAGCTCAGTGGAGAAAACGTCAGCCATTTTCAGTTCCCAGCACTCTGACTCAGGCAAGGAGGGAGATAGCAGAGTCAGAGAGACTATTCAAATGCAAACGGTATCTCCCTAGGGGGTATATCTTCCCTAAGAGGAAAGAGGTGGTGCCCAGCTCTACTACCTGCATTCCACTCAGAACCAGACTGCAGAGCCTGGGGGAAAACAGCCACGGGCCACACCTCCTTACACCAGTTGGGAGTGACAGGCTGACAGGTGCCACCTGCTGGGCAGAAAAGCACAGCGGCTTGAGGCCCCACAGGGTGCATCAATCTTCTAAGACACACCCTCAGGGAAACCTGATACTGTTTCCTCCTTCTGAGACCTGAGCCCGTTCTGGTCTGGGAAAACCTGATTGCGTTAAACGAGGAAACCAGATACCTAGACACAGAAAACTACAACCTACACTAAGAAAAATGAAGTTATGGCCCAGTCAAAGGAACAAACTTCAACTTCAACTGAGATACAGGAATTGAAACAGTGAATGCTAAATCAATTCAAAAAGTTTAGGGAAGATATGGCAAAAGAGATGAAGCATATAATGAAAACACTGGGAGTACATTAGGTAGAAATCGAAAGTTGAAAAGAACAACTGGCAGAATCTGGGGGATGAATTTGGCACTCTTCTAAGGTCTTTGGTAAAATGGAAAGAATTTTGGTCAGGGTAGTGAATCTGGCAATGTAGTGTACTAGTTAACTGTGTAATTATTTGAAATACTTATAAAATGAAGTTACTAATACTTTAACATGAATTCCATTTAGATGCAAACAAAGGGTGAAATGTTGAAATCGTGTGTTAGTAGGATAGCATATCATTGATTCTATGTATAAAGTAAAAGTTAGACACCAAAATCAGTAAAAACAGTATTAGACATCTGTATCAGAAACTGTACAACTACAAGTGCTACTGCTTCTTCAGTGGTGGCACCACCACTACTAGTATTTCTTCCTGGTACCATTTATGATTGAGTGTTTTCTATGTGCTACCTAAGCACTAAGCTAAGTTATTTATGTATATCATTGCATTTAATCTTTTTAATCCATTGCTTTCTGAATCACAGCCTTCTTGATTTGTAAATTTTGGTAGTTCCTTTAGAAAGGTCTTTAGCAATAAGGTGTCTCATAATTTTCTGGAGCTGTCTTTATTTGGCTCTCATTTTGAATAATATCTTAGCTAGGTATAAAATTCTAGTTTGGCAGTTATTTTTTCCTCAGCATGTTGAAGATATGCTACTATCTTCTTGTTTCTATTTTGCCATTGAAGAGCATGCTGTAAAAATAATACGTCTTTATTTTGTGGGCGGTCTATCTTTTCTTTCTAGATAAATTAAGATTTCTCTATGACTTTGGTAATTTGGTTTCCTTCAGTTTTATGGTGAAGTGACAAGTTGTAGATTTCTTTTTCTTTATGTTTGTTTGTATAAGTTGGACTTCCTGAATCAGAGTATCAGATTTTATTTAAATCTGGAATATTGTTGGCCTTGATTTCACAAATACTGCCATGTGTTCTTTCTATTTGTCCTCTTCTTTGCAGCTCTGATTAGACCTGTATTAAAAAATTTAACTTATTCTCTATGTCTTTTTGCCTATTTTCAATTTCCTTGACTATTGTGCTGCTTTTTTCAATTGGTATTTTCACGTCTGTTTTCTGCTTATTGATTCTCTTCTAATTTGTGTCTAATCTGTTATTATTTCTTTCCATTGAGATTTAATTTATTATTTTTAATGACATTCTATTAGGCTTATAGTCTCCTATGTTTGGTTCACGTTTTCAAATCCCTGTTCTAGTTTTATAAATATTTTAAATTGCTAATTTTGTATTCTGTACCCTATACTTCCATTATCTGAAGTTCTTGGCTCATTAATTATGCCACTTGGTGCTTGCATTGGAGTGTTTTATAGTTTTAAACTGTATCTTCTTTTTTTTTTTTAATTAAGCTTTATCTGAGAGAATTGTATGTATCTTTTCAGAAAGTATTTGATTTTTTTTTTCTGCCAGGGACCCCATGGACCACCAACCTCAGACTGTTTTAAAATAATTTCACTAGTTTTGGTTTCCTAGACTATGTAGATAGTATAAATTAATGCTCTACTATCATGTGATGCAATCCTATGATTATAATTTATTGTGATTAATTATAAATGTAACTACCTGATGTTTCTGATGAATGTTTTTTTCTGGGTTAAGACAGACAAGTTTCTTTACCTTTCCCTTTGCCAGAGGTCAGGTTTTTCTAGTTAATATTCTCGCTAAGGATATGGTATTTTAAAGGTCTAAATTTTATGATGAGTGGACCACCTGACAGTATGACTTCTTGCAAGGGTCCAGACAGTCTCCTATCCCCTGTGGGGCCATTAAAACTCTAGCTTTTATAACTAATTGAGATTTCAGATAACCTTAGTGTTGTCAATCCTTAGAATTGGCTTACCATTCTGATTTCAAGCTTTTTGTTTTTGTTTTTGTTTTTGTTTAAATGTGCATTCCCAGGTATTTTGGAGATTTATTTCATGCCATTCAAGTGTCTCACATTCTTACATTTAACCTTTAAAATAAACCTGTGAAAGAGGAACTATTTTATTCATTTTACTGATGAGGCTTAGAAAGGTTAAGTAACTTCACAAGGTCATTCAGGTACAAAATGTCAGAACTGGTGTTTAAATTCATGTGGTTGCTCCCAGGTTTTCAGAGACAAAACACAAGTTTTAAGAATTTTTCCTACTGATAATTTTTGTTACCTAATGTTTTGCTAGAAAAATGTTAAAAGCTTTTAGTATTATTACTTGGATTATTCTTAGTTTTCATATGATAAAGGATAAAAAACTTGAGTATCAGAGAAGCCTCTATTTCTAACTGAAAATAGCTAATAAACAATATATGGTATTTTAAAGGTCTAAATTTGAGAAATGCTAAATCTATATTTTTTAAAGGGTGTAATTTTTAAATGACTATTCAAAATACATCATGTGATATAGTATTAGATTGTTTGGTTGCTCCTTTTGGCTATAATTATTGGGGATCTGTATGCTTAATAGATGCAAAGCAGGCTAAGCTCTGTAGATGATCCTTGATTCCTCTGTGTGATTACTCTGGAAGAACGATATGTGATCTTTGCATGAGAAGGAAGCAGTCTTTTTAATCTGTCTGTAGGGTTGCTAAAGAAATGCAAACTGGAACATCACAATGCAAAGCATTACACTCTAGTGCTAAAAGTAAAGCCAGATGTTTTTGCTTACTCTTAGACTGTTGCCTGCCTTCAAGTTAAGGAAAGTTCTAAAGTTGTCTCTAATTATGGACAAAAAGGAGTTGGGATTGATCACAACATGCTAACCACATTTATGAATCAGGACAAGCACAAGTACTTATTTGTCTGATTTTACAGTAAGATACAAGGATCTTCTTCCCTTGTAGTTCCTATTTTATATATCCTTTGTAATTTTCTTTGCTTCAGTATTGACCTAGTTCCTTAAAATTAAAATTATAGTGCATGGGCACATCACTTTAAGATCTAAATTTTATCTAAACCATTATTTTTCAAAAATGTATTCACACAGTAATTATAGACAAGGACAATTACCATTGGTATCATTACTGAATTTTTTATTGGTTTTTGATGTTTTGCTTGGCATGGAAAGGGTTACATTATCCTCGATGTGGTTGAAAGTACAACCTCTGTAACAAGACTTCCTAGGTTAAAATTCTGGTTCCATCACCAAAATTTTTTTGGATGTTGGTAAATTAGTTCAACTTTTGGTGTCTCAGTTTCTTCATCTATAAAATGGGAATGATATGTACCTCATAGGACTTTTGTGGCGATTAAATGAGTAAACTCTGTGCTTAGAATAGTATCTGGCAAAAATTAAGCCCTGTGTCAGGTTTAGCTGATTTTAGTACTTTTATTATCCTCATTATCATTACCATCCTCACCATCACTCCTTTGTGTTCTGTGTTTTTCCAGCAGGAGACTGGCTTAGAGTGCCTCCTTGTAGCAAGGTGGTTACGATCACATGCTCAAGCTTTTGTGTCCAGCAGCCTTAGATTCAAGTCTCAGGCCTGAAACTGACTAGCTGGGTGGCCTCGGGCAGATTAGTGAACCATTCTAAGCTATGCCATGATTTTCCCATCTTTGAAATAGAGCTAATATCACCCACTTCATTGTGAGCTTATGTATGTGCATTCCTTAGTACTGTTGCTTTAAAAATAGCAGCTGTCATTGCGTTCTGCATTGTAGTATCCAGAATTAGAAGGAATCCTTGTCATCATTTATTCTTCTATTCATAGAGTCTGGGGAAGAGGGAGATGTGCTTAAAGTAAGTAGAAGTGAGAAAGTAGCATGTATTTACATGGAGATTCCCACAGAAAAAGACAAAAACAGATTTTTGCAATGCTACCACTTTTGGCAATGATCTCTAGCTACATCTGTTGATTATTGAAAATATTAGGCTTGGGGATTCTCAAATGTAATTATACTGTGTAGCACACCCAGGCAAAAGAAGCCTTAAGGCTAAATTCTGTAAATGGTGCCGTTTACTGGTTTTGCCAGCTCTTAGAGCCAAACCCTCAACTAGAGTATTTTAAGTAGGGTGCACTTTGGTGAACAGCTTATGAGACATGTGTTTGTGTGCTCATGCATTTATGCCTGAAAGGGTTCTTTAACTTGGAATAATGTGAAGATAACATTAAAAGTTACTGAACCTGTGCTCAGTCGTGAGAATTAAATGTAATTTACTATCCATTGTTTATATAAGTTACCCTGTAAGATACGCATGGTGGATTCCTAGCAGACCTCTTTTTCCACTTTACTAACATCCCTACACCTGTATCCACGGTGGTGTCCTCTAAGCGTGCCTGGACACGATCTCCCTCTGTGTGTCTAGGCTGCCACTGTCCCCTGGATGCCTCCATCTTACCTCCTGGCCCTAATTACCGATGGGGCTGGCTTACTTTTTTGCATTTTAAGCCCAAGTATCGGTCAGTAATGCTGTAGTTGTCCATCTCTAAAGCATAAGTCCTTTGTGTACGCAGGTTGCTTGTCATCTGCATTTTCTTCCCTCATCTCTCTTTTAAACTACAGTTAGTGAGATGAGCCACTACCTGCTGAAATTTGGAGTTGTAAATGAACTCTCCATTGTCCAAAACCAGTTACCATACCTACCACCATCAAACACCCACCAGCCGTGCCCCAGGGCCATTGCTACTCAGATTCTCTATCTCCAGAGTGTGCAGGTGACATAAGAATTATATGATAACATGCCTTTGCTTTAAAAAGTCTTTTTAGGTTTATTAATCTTTATTATGTTGTCATACAGAGTGTAATATTAACATCAGCATGACCAGAATATATTCTTTCCCTTTAGGCAGACTACATGGAAAGTCAAATTACCCTCATGATGCTGGTTTATTAATTTGTAGTGAAAAATATGTTTCCCAAAGGACCAAACAGCTATGTTTGCTGGCAAATGCTCACAGTGCAATTTTCAAATCACTTGTCCCTAATTTCCCACTTTTACTTTGAAGGAATTAAACAGTAAGAATCATGGAATGCGATTCCCTTCTCTTGGGGGCAGCCTTCAAGAGGCAGAAAGTCTCTGAGATTGGCAAGAGAATTTGAGAATGGGTCCAATTGATACACCAAAGAGTATCCAAAAAGTCTGGTGACAAAGGGAAAATAATGTATTTATTTTACCTTTTTTAGTTTAACAATCAGATCCCTGCTTTGAATTTTAATGAATTTCATAGGGAAGCGTGTTTGTAGTTTGAAGAAGAAATTTTTGAGCATATTATTTGAAAATTTAACTATCATAACTTAAAAAAAAAATTTGGATCCATGTTTCCTAATATTTCAGATACCCTACATTAAATCAACTGAAGCTGTGGATCATGTTTCCACAGGGAGGGGAGAAGAGAAATTCACTGACTTCCTGTGATTTTTATTCTTTGGTTCCTCTCTCTCCATACTTCTCTTCAATTTCATGCAACTAATGCGATAAGAAGGGTTCCTTGCTTTTGGAAATCTGAACAGAAAACCAAATGGAGCCCAGGAGATAGAAGTCCAGAACCCCTGAAGTCCACTTCTCAGTTTGGTCCTGCACTCAAGAGGTTAGAGAGGCCCTGAAATCTCACTAATGAGCCGGGCTTATTCAATATGAGCTGAAGAACTAATTAATGATGAAGAATGTATTTGCCTGGGACATTTTCATCTTTATTCTTTGTTCTTTAGCAACCTAGCAGGGACTGGTGGAGTGGGGGAATAAGGTGGAGAACAGTGTATGGACGGCCTCCAGCATCTCTCAGGTTGATGGCTAAAAGCAACCATTGGAAAGATAAAGACAATCTTAAACTCAATATGTATCGGTACTTTGGGGCCACTCTTACTTACTGTTATGGCTGACTAAGCACCCCCTACATACTCATGATTCCCAATTTCCTAAATACAGCTGCTGCTTTCTCCTTGATTTTCCAAATGCTTACTGTTCCAGTTTGCTAATGCTGCCATTATGCAAAATACCAGAAACGGATTGGCTTTTATAAAGGGGAGTTATCTGGTTACCAAGTTGCAGTCTTCTGGCCATGCAAATGTCCAAACAAATGCATCAACAGTAGGGTACCTTCACTGAAGGACACCGATGGCATCCGGAAAACCTCTGTTAGCTGAGAAGGCACGTGGCTGGCTTCTGCTTGCTCCTAGGTTGCATTTCATAATGGAGTTCTCCAAAATGTCTCTCTAAGCTGCAGCTACTCTGTGGTCCTGTTTCTGAGCTTTTATAGTGCTCCGGTAAACTATTCAAGACCCATGCTGAATGGGCAGGGCCACACTTCCAGGGAAATAATCTAATCAAAGGTTTTGCCCACAGTTGGGTGGGTCACATCTCCATGGAAACAGCCTAATCCAAAGATTACACCCTAATCAACATTAATACGTTGGCCCCATAAGATTGCATTAAAGAACATGGCGTTTTGGGGGATATAATACATCCAAGCCAGCACTTTATATATATAAAGAAAGCCGGCTTTCTTTATATATTTTGATGTAGTACACTTATCACTTACTCAGTGAACATTTCTCTGTAGGTGTTCTGCATTTTCAAAATGAATACATCCTTGTTAGTTGAGTCTTTTGGAACCACCAGATTGGTCAGCAATCATGATTTCATCTTACTAGGACTACTGTCTGCCATGTCGCAGGTGCTGAATAAATGATTACTGAATAAGGAAAAGGATGGATTAAATTATATACAACACTCATTAAACTTTCTACACACACATACACACATTTATAGATATGTTTACATGATCAGCCCTGCAAATAGAGGCAGTATGGCCAGAACGATCACTCTCCAACCCTTAACCGCTGATTTTTCTCATCTCCAAGGCCGTATAAAACCCTGTTGTGATGTTTTTTCACTTTCAATGTTTATGTGTGCTTTAACTTTATTTAATTTATTATAAAAATCTACTGTTGTGTTGAAAGGAAAGTTCTGTCTGAGGTTTGTCATGACCCTAGTGGCAATCTGTTGATCACAGAAGTAAAGAGAGCTTCGATTAGCAAAATTTGGCAGTTCGCCTTTTTGGATGTAGGGCTTTGAGTTACCTTAAATCAATTTTTTTTCATTATTTATTGCTAAATCCTACCACTGAACAGATACATTTTTGTTAGCTGTGTTTAATTACAGTTGATGTACCGATGTTGATTTAGATGTGGTGCCTTCTTTTTGAGAACTCTTTGCATGGGAGCCAGAATGGTGGAGGGCTGGGCACCTCCTGTCAGTTCTGTAAAGAGGACTTGTGGTGTTAATTGCATTTAAGAAACTGCCAGTTTTCTATGATGACTAGTAAATTAATGACAGGTTAGAAATTAGAGCAAACATTGTGCCATTTAAATCCTAGAATCTGGTCTTTCTAGTTTGTTTCACCCTCCAGCCAGTGGAAAAAATCAGTTTTCTCTTCTTTCATTGAAAAATATAACTTAATTGAGCTGTAATTTTATTGCACTGTTTTATCATGTTCATGATACCAGTCACTTGGAACATTTGTTTTGTTTTGTTTCGTTTCTGATTTTGAAGTGTGAAGTAGAATTTTCTATCTTTAATCAGCTTTTCTCATTATGCGAATTGTTCCTGTGTTTTGTTTAGCTAAAGACCACTTCAGAAAAAGTTAGGTTGAATTGTTATACCACTGTGTAGCAATTACAAAGGTAGTTTATTAAGCTGCGGTCTGTAAGATGCAAATTATATAATGTGTTTTTTTTTAAATTCTTCTTGTTTGCTTTGCTTTGCATCTCTATTTTAGTTAGTAAGAAATTGGTGATGCAACTATTATTTAATTTTCCTGATGACAATTTTCAGATACTACAGAAACTTACAAAAACATTTGCTATAAGCACAGCGTCAAGACACAAAAACTAGTAATTAAAAAAAGAGCTTAAATTGTATGGATTCACATGGGCACATTCAGTTGTGAATAAGAGAATATTTCCAAAGAAATGGAGAACAGTGGTAAAATGCAGCAAATACAAAACTCAGAGTCAAGAGACCCAAATTCTGGTCTGGATTCCACCACCGGTTGTCTGGGTGGCCTTGAGCAAGCCATTTAAGGTTCTTTATACTCGTCTTCACCCCTCGAAAGTTGATGAGTTGGGCTCCAACCAACAACTCATGTTCTATGTCCTTCAAGTATATATAGCAATTTAGATCCTGTAGATCAGTCATGAATGATTATCTCATCAATTTTTCACAGCATGCTAAAAACCAGATTTCCCCCCTCCAAAGCACATTGGCAACAACTTTTGTGCTCCTACTAATTTGCTTAAATGCTTAAAAGTTAATATAAAAGCAAACAAGTCATCCCATCTGAGGGATTAGTTAGTGGTATTTGGAAACCTGGGGAGAGTTGTTTGTTCCTTTCTTTGTATTAGTTGTCCTTTTCAAAATCTGAATGCAGCATTAGTTCTTGCAAGAATGGCTAATGAATGTTAGCTTTGACATTTCCCTTCTGCTTAAATGCCATTTAAAAATTTTTTTTCAAGATCTGCTCTGTTGAAGAGAGGATTCAATTTTTCTGAGTGGTTCAGAAGGGCCTGTCAAAGACCAAATCGTGGAAGAAAAATTATCTAATGACTAGAGCTGGGTGACATTGGAATGGGCTTCCTCGGAAGGCAGAGAGGTATTTGCCCTAGAGGGTCTACCCGGATGGAGCATCTGCTAAGAGTTAGGCTGATGACATCCTCCAAGATATCCCTAAAATCTGGAACTGGAATATGAAATCCATTCCTGCCCTCTTCCTCTGCATTTCCTTGTACAGACTCTTAATCAGTATGAGGAAACCAAGGTATCCTCTTCATTTCACTTTGAGATGTGGATGGAGAATGCTGCCTGCCTCTTTTATTCAGAATTAGATGTTGGCGTTTTTGATGATCTTATTATCTCTGATGTCTAAGTAGATGCCAGTTTTGACATTGCTTTTTCCTTTCCTCCTGTGTTTAAAGGTCTTTGAAGTCAGATTTCAACTAGTAAATGCTGTATCAGGCTACTGAAATTTCAGTGGGTTTTGATTTGTGGTTGTGGTTGTAGGAGACAGAGATCAATGGAAACATTTATTGACTTAAAAATATAAGTAAGTCAGCAGTATGCTTTTTATATAAAGACTTGCCTTTCATATGCAGGATTATTGAAATTTTGGATTTATACCAAAGTCCATATTTATTGGTTGCTTATTTGCTTTACAAACTAATTTACAATAGGCTTTCTTTATATATTTTGATGTAGTACACTTATCACCTCAGAAATGCATTTATTGCCCAATAAAATGTGCATGTCAGCAGTTTCTTTTCTCTTTATTTTATAAATATATTAAGTGAAACTAAGTTCAATATCAATCCTGTATACTCCATTTTTCTCTTCTAAGCTTAGCACATCACTGCTTAGTGTTTCCAGGTTTATGGTCTTCCATTGCAATAGAGCCCAAGACGACAATCACTTTTTTACAGAATGTGGTCGTTGCTACATTTAACAGGTCCTTGCAAAGGTCTCATTCCTGAAGCATGTCATTTTATGTCTTGGTAATCTATCTGGTCAAAAGAACGTAAAATTAGCCTACACCTTCTCTTCCTCCTAACCCAGGAAAAAGCTACAGCTGAAATAATTAAAATCCATAGGCTTAATGATCTGTGCCTTTTGCAAGACAGCACATTACTGTCTCTAACGATGTTTAACAGCTCATAACATTCAATACACTCAATCATCAGTTACTGACATTTGTAGTACTTTGGCCTACGGAACATATCTCAATGGGGGGAAATTACCTTGGAGCAGACTCAATTGTCTACATGGGGAAGGGATGTTGGCCCTGATCAAATCAAAAGAGGGCACACGTTTGTCCTCGGAGCTGCTCAAGCCACTGAAGCAGGAATGTGACAAGGCCATATGGATATTTGGGGGTTTTGTTAGGTGAGGAAGTTCTGATTTTCTGAGTCATATTGTATGTTGTTGGTTTCACAGACATTTTGGGCTGGGGCCAGGGATCTTGATGCCACCTGACCAGGTGTCCCTCCAGTTACACTTCTGTGTCCAGGTAAAACGTGGCTGAGGTGCCAACTGCTGGCTTTGGAGGTCCCCTCCGAATCTGAAATTCAGAGACAGTGGTCCCACCAGCTTTTTGTCATTTTGCACCTGATTTCTTATTTTCTAAAAGAGTTCCTCCAGAGAAAAAAGAATGAGAAAGAGCCATGGAGACCTTTACCTTTGATAGAAAGACAAAGGAACATGCCATTTTCTAGTTTTGTAATAGTTAAGTGGTTTTGATATGGTTTATATAATAGGTTTTTTTTTTTAAATATAAGTAGATGTGTATTTCTTCTGAATACCACATACTTGGCCAATGGCTTATCTCGTTATCTTGCTTTTTGGTAATGGAATGAGCCGTACTATGACAATCACAGCTGTGGACCATTCAGTGCTAGAAATGAGTATCCACAGTAGGTAGTTTATTTATTTTTAATTACTTAAAAAATTTTATTAGAGAAGTTATAGGTTTATAGGTAAAAAAAAAAAACATGCAGAAAATACAGAATTCCCATACACTCCCTCACATGCTCAGTTTTCCCTATTATTAACACATTGCATTAATGTGGTAGCTTTGGTACAACTGATGAAAGAATACAATAATTGTACTAGTAGCTATAGTCCATGGTTTACATTAGGGTTCCTTGTATATGTTGTACAGTCCTTTGATAATGTTTTAAAAAAAATTTATTCTAATAACATATATATATAACCTAAAATTTCCCCATTTAACCACTGTCAAATATATAGTTCAATGCAGTTAATTACTTTCACATTGTTTTGCTACCATCACCACCCCCCCCCATTACCAAAAGTTTTCTGTAACCCCAAACAGAAACTCTGTACCAATGAAGCATTACCTTCCCATTCCCTACCCCCACACAAACCCTTGGCAACCTGTATTCTAGTTTCTGACTCTATAAATTTATTTATTCTAATTATTTCACATCAGTGAGCTCATATAGTATTTGTCCTTTTGTGCCTGGCTTATTCCACTCAACATGATGTCTTCATGGTTCATCCATGTTATTGCATGTATCAGGACTTCATTGTTTTTTTAGTGGAATAATATTCCATTGTATGTATATACCGCAATTTGTTTATCGATTCCTCTGTTCGTGGACACTTGGGTTGCATCCATCTTTTCACAATTGTGTTTAATGATGCTATGAACATCAGTGTGCAAATATCTTTTTGAGTTCTTGTTTTCAATTCTTTTGGGGTAGGTATCTAAAAGTGGGATTACTGGGTCATATGGTAATTCTATACTTAACTTCCACAGGAACCACTACGTTAATTTCCACAATGGCTGCACCATTTTATATTCCTACTAACAATGAACTAGTGTTCCTATTTATCCACATCCTCTCCAGTAGTTGTTATTTACCATTGTTTTAACAGCAGCCATTCAAGTGGGTAAAAAATGGTGTCTCTTTGTGGTTTTGTTTTACATTTCCCTAATGGCTAATGATGCTGAACATCTTTTCATGTGCTTACTGGCCATTTGTGTATCTTCTTTGGAGAAATGTCTATTCAAGTCATTTACCCATTTCATAATTGGATTGTCATTGAGTTGAAGGGTTTCTTTATATATTCTGGATATTAAACCCATATCAGATATGTAGTTTCTAAATATTTTCTCTTGTTCTGTAGGATGTGTTTTTACTTTCATGATGAAGTTGTTTGTTTGCAAACTTTTTAATTTTGGTGATGTCCCCTTTATCTATGTTTTTTTTTTCATTGTTCTTGCTTTTGGTGTAAAATCTTAAGAAGACATTGCCTAACACAAAGTCTTGAAGATGCTTCCCTATGTTTTCTTATGGGGATTTTATAGTTTTGACTGTTATATATAGGTCTTTCATCCATTCTGAGTTAATTTTTGTATATGGTATGAGGGGGTCTACCCTCATTCTTTTGCATAATGATATCCAGTTTTCCTAGCATCATTTGGTGAAGAGAATATTCTTTCCCCACTGATTAGACATGGCACCCTTGTAAAAAAATCAGTTGACCATAGATGTGAGGGTTGTCCTGTATGTCTGTCCTTGTGCCTGTATCATCCTGTATCCTGTATCTTTGTAATAAATGTAAAATTGGGAAGTGTGAGTCCTCCAACTTCATTTCTTTTGCTTTTTCAGGATGGTTTTGGCTGTATGGGACCTCTTAACTTGATGATTGACTTTCCATTTCTGCAAAGAATGCTGTTGGTATTTTGATTGGGAATTCATTGAATTCATTGAATCTGTAAATCATCTCATGTAGAATTGACATCTTAACAATATTTACTCTTCCAATCCATGAATGTGTAATGTCCTTCCACGTATTTAGCTCTTCTTTGATTTCCTGAAGCAACGTTCATTAGTACTATATAGAAACACTAATGATTTTTGCTTGTTGATCTTGTACCTCACCATTTTGCTCAATTGGTTTAATAGCTCTATTAGTTTTGTTGTGGATTTTTCTGGATATTCTGTATATGTGGGAACATATCTGCAATTATGGAAAGCTTTTCTTATTCCTTTCCAATTTGGATGCCTTTTTATTTCTTCTTATTGCAGAAATGCTTGGTCTAAAATTTCCAGTACAGTGTTGAATAACGGTGGTAACAATGGACATCCTTTTCTTGTTCCTGATCCTAGAGGGAAAGCTTTTAGTCTTTCATCATTGAGTATGATGTTAGCTGTGGGCTTTTTATATATGCCTTTTATCATGCTGAGGAAGTTTCCTTCTATTCCTATTTTTCTAATTGTTTTTATTCTGAAGTTGTGCTGGATTTTGTGAAGTGTCTTTTTTGCATCAATTGAGATAATCATGTGTTGTTTTCCTTCAGTCTATTAATGTAGTGTATTACATTAACTGATTTTCTCATGTTGAACTACCCTTGCATAACTGGGATAAGTCTCAACTAATCATGGTGTATAATTCTTTAAAGTACATTTTTCTTTGGGGGGGGGCTCTGCTGTTAGGTGCATATATAATTGCTACCTCTTGTTAAATTGTCCCCTTCATCAGAATATAATGACCATCTTTGTCCATTGTAATTGTTTTTGGCTTAAGGTCTATTTTATCTGATATTAATATTACTACCCCAGTTCTCTTTTGTTCACTATTTGCATGGTATATTTTTTCCATCTTTTCACTTTCAACCTTCTTGTGTCTTTGAATTTAAGTTTGAACTTAAGTTGAGCCTCTTGTAAAGTGCTTAAAGTTGAGTAATGCTTTTTTATCTGTTCTGCCAATCTTTGCCTTTTGACTGGAGAGTTTAACCCATTTACATTTAAAGTAACTACTGATGATGCAGGACTCTCTTCTACTCTTTTGCTATTTGGTCTTTGTAAGTCTTGTGCCTTTATTGCTCCCTATTCTTTTTTTAATGCCTAATTTCATATTCATTTGATTTTTTGTATCATACCATTTTCAGTCCCTTCTCATTTTTTCTGTATATTTTTTTTCAGATCTTTCCTTTTTGGTTATCATGGAGCTTAAATTTAATATCCTAAATTTATAACAATAACATTTGATTTGATACCAACTTAACTTCATTAGCATACACATATATTGCATCTATACCCCACCGTCTGTTTGTTGTACTCGTTACAGATTATATTTTTATACATTATACATGTTATACTCGTAACAGATTATATCTTTATACTATAGTATGTTCAAAACCATAAATTTATCAAGACTTTTTATGCCTGTGCATTTAGAACCTGTAAGAAGTAAAAAGTGGAGTTATATGCCAAACAATATAGTAATACTGGCCTTTATAATTACCTTTATGTTTACCTTTACTGGAAGTATTTATTTCTTTATGCTATTTCAGTCCATTTTCTAGTGTTCTTTCCTTAAGTCTGAAGACCTCCCTTTAGCATTGCTTGAAAGGCATGGTGATGATGAACTCCCTCAGTTTTTATCTGGAAATGTCTTAATCTATGCCTCATTTTGAAAGATAGTTCACCTAATACACAATTTTTGGTTGGCAATTATATATATATATATAATACATGGCTTTTTTCTCTGAGTTTTCAGAACTCTCTCTTTGTCCTTAGCATTGACTGTTTGACTACTAGGCAGCTGGGCATGAGTCATTTGAATTGTCTTGTCTTTAGGTTTACTTATTCTTTCTTCTGCCAGCTCTATTCTGCTGTTGAAACCTTCTAGGGAATTTTTCATTTCAGTTATTGTGGTCTTCAACAACAGTATTTTTGTTTTGTTCCTTTTTAAGATTTCTGTCTCTATATGATTCTCATATTGTTCAAGCATCATTTTTTTAGTATCTGTTAGTTCTTCCTCTGTGCTTTCTTTACTCCTTGAGCATTTGAGGATCATTTTTAAGCACTCTTTGTCTTGTATGTCCAAACTTTGGTTTTCTTCCTTGAAAGTTTCTGGATTTTAATCTTGTCTCTTTGGATGGGCCATCATTTCACGTTTCTTTATTTGTCTTTTAATCTTGTTGCACATTGAACCTTTTAATATTTCAAGGTGTTAACTTTGGGATTTATTCCATGAGCTATCTGTTCCTTATTTTTGTATCCAATTAGTAATATGACAGAGATGATTTCCTTGAGTGCCAAGAGCTAACAAAAACAAAGTAATGCAAAAAGCAAAACAAAACAAAAACAGTGTTCATAGTCTTTGCAAATTGGCTCTGCACTGACTGGTGCTCTCCTTCAGAGTTTAGCCCTCTTATCCACATTCACCTGAGGCAATTCTGAATTGCATGGTCTTCTTTATCTTTTCTGAGTCTGTGTCTTGTCCTGGGCTTGTGTTTGTTCTTGGCCTCAGGAATTACCCCATTTAAATTTGAATGCCTCCACTTCTCCCTATAGAAATAGATTTTCTGCCCCTCCCAGGTGCTCTGTTATAAGGCTTAAACAAGTATTCCTTTGCTGCAGGCTGCTTTGACTTAATTTTTTCTCACCCTGCTTTTGCTATCCCTAAGCTGCTTCCGCCTACAGGGCAAGTTCTGGGAGGGTGACCAGAGAGGAGTTTCTGGTTCAGTCTTTCACTCTGCCACCTGATAGACTGGCAGTGATGTGAAGACACTGTGGTATGTGCATAGGGGTTACTTTTCTGCTTCAGGAACAGGGCCAGGGACCCACAGTGATCACACAAGCTGGCTCCACACCATTCTGGAGAGGGATTCCTGGAGGGATTCCAGGAGGGGCCTGTATGGGACCATTAACTTTTCCTACCATATTTTAAAGCTGACTTTTCTTGATTTGGCACTCACCATGTTCTGAAACCATTTAACTTTTTTTCTGGAGTTCCAAGGAAAATTGTTCTTTCAGTTTTTGCTAGTTGTTCAAAGATTCAGTGGGGGAGCAGCACCCTGGAGCATCTTACACTGCCATCTTGCTTGACCATTAGCCAAGATCTATGCAGCTTATTGTAATGCAGATATTTCTTGAGAAAATACAGTATTACATCATTCATGGGAGGGGGAAACTTCTGATTGTTAACCTCTTCTTCTAGTCATGGGTTTGAGTCATAACCATCCTGGAGTAATATGCTTGCATTGCTCTCTCAGGTTCTAGATTATTTCCAAAAATAGTTTTAAGACTTTATCTCTTTTGAAAGCAAATGGCTATGAAGGCAGAACAAAGGTAAGCAAAGGAGCTGGACTTAACCAGTGCCTGCTTTCTTCAAGTGTTACAGCACAGATCAGCTCTGATAAGAGGTAACTGGGAATGGAGAAGTGTGTGAATAATTGGAGAAATGCCTTTATTTAGTTCCTTCCTCCCTCCCTCTCTTCCTTCCATCCTTCTTTCCAACACTCTGCTAACCAAATACAATTGCTTACCAATCTTCAACTCCTTATCTAGATCCAGACAGAGACATGTATATAAATTATTTCAATACAGAAAGCAAAATGTTAAAATAAAGATATTTCTAAAGCACTTTTGTTAAGAGGACGGACTCTGGAGCCAGAGTGGCTTTGAAAGCTGGTAGTTGCCTTGTCTTAGGCCAGGCCTCTTACTCCCACCTTTCTCTCTTCAGTTTCCTCAAGTACGAAAGGTGACAATGAGAGTACTTATTTCATCTGGAGCTCTTGAGCAGTGAATTAACACAGGTAAAGTTCTTCACAGAGAACTTGGCATATAGTGAGTCCTAGACAAAATAGAAACGTTCTCATTACAGATGAGAAATCCACAGGTTAAAATATTAAGTCCAACCAAACACAAACCAATAGAACCCACGAATGGAAGGAATCTTGAGTTCACATGTGGGACCCATCCCCTTGCTTCTGGAACCATCCCAGGAGACGATATTCCTAGGTGTCTGTTGTACATGTAGTTCAGAGGTCCTTGGCTAAATCCATACCCATTTTGGCAACTCCTGTCCTATATATCAGACAATTCTAGGTGGTTCTGTTGAAGGGAATGCTCACCAATGTCTTCCAAAAAAAGGAGTCAAGAAGCACAGATCCCCTCAGGGGAACTTGTGGCTTTCCCAGCCTACAACACCTGGGCCATTCATTTAACATTTCAGTTTCTTTCTCTTCAATGAGGATAAATATTTTCCATCCATGCTTTGAGAATCAGCTAACCAGAGCATTGACTGACATTCAAGGATGACATTACCTCACAACATCTATAAAATATTCAAATAGTAAGGCATTCAGAGGATGTGTACTATCTATTAAATTACCATTTTAAAATTCTGTTAAGTATGTTTATTCCTACTCTGGATTTGTGTGTGGCTCAATGAACATACACAGTCTGGGCAGCAGAACTACCCAAAGCTTTGGGAAGCTGCAGTCAGTTATTATTCCTCACTACTCTTGTTTTCTTCTCTAAAAACATGTTCCATTTTCTACATTGCTCTATGGGATCCATTTCTCAGGACCCTTTAAAATTCAGACTTCAAGGAATATAAGTGTGAAAAAGCTTCTGAGGCAGGCATAGGTTATCATGAAAAGTGAACAATCTGTACCTAAGAAGATTGGAAATTTTTGCTCTTTTTTTGTCCCCTTATTTTCTTCATGAATTCTGCAAAGGAAGAGAAATATCAAGGATATTTGAACAGACAATATATTTCAGATAATTTATGTAATTAGACAAAGGAGGATTTAAATAATTAAGCAAAGGAGAATGTACAGTTATCAATATTATATATGATAACTGCTAATTAAAAAAAAATAGCACAGAGAAGTTTCTAGAAGACAGCTCATCAAATATTCCCTGGTGATTGCCTCTGGGTACTGGAACTGTGGATGTTATTCTTGTTTCTTTTAATTGTCTTTATTTTTCAATTCCTATGAGGAACATATCTTCATTTTACAATGAAATGTTGAAAGTGTAAATTGACATACATGATATGGTAGGAACCTTGAAATTCTTTCCCTACTTGTAGTGTCATATTTCTTAATCTGTTTTACTCTGGTTGTTTCCTTATATTAGCTCTGTGCCTTGCATTTTTCTTGATTTTAATTCTCACTCTTATACCTTCCTGCATTATTTGGTTCTACAGGACAGACTTTTTGCCTGCCATTGCTGAAATAGTATAAAGAAAAGATAAATTACATCCTTGTCAGCATCTAGGAACATGAACATTTCTGATTTTTTCCTTTCCTTTAATCTGCACTCTCTGAGCATAGCTTATTACCATAACTTAATCTGTGCTTTCCTAAGTCTTCTGTAGTTCATTTTTCAGGTATTTATGAGTGCCTTCCTTGCACCCAGGCCCACCTGTCAAAGAATTATCCACATGCCATCAATGCCATGTGAGTTGATGATCAGGTTCCCGCAGGATTTTTCCATCCCTGAGACTCGGCCCTCTTCCACATGCTATCCGTCTCTTCTCTCTCTATTACTACTGGCCTGCATAAGTCCACACTTGAGTTGATATTATCTCAAGCTTATGCACAATTTAGAACCCAGCCAAATGCCTACAGGGTAGCATAGGATCCAGAATAAGCAACCACTGGACAGCCAAGCATCATTTAGGCTTTTCATTTTGTTTTTGATTTTGGTATATTCTACCTTAAAAAATAATCAACACTTTTATTAGATAAATGTTTCCTCACTTCTAAATTATCATGGGCATAAGGAGTGGAATCAATCAAAAATATACTTTCAAACCTGTAACCATGCTTCATCAACTACTCTTGTTGGGTGGGAAAGAACATAGAGACGGGGGTAGCAGTGGTGTTCTGGTGATAATGGCCAAGCCCCCTCCACGTGTGAGGTCTTATTCTGTGTGCTCTGAATGCACTATCTCCAATCTTTTATCCTAACGGCAATCTGTGAGGTGGCTATCACTATTTTCACCACCTCCATTTTACAGTTGAGGAGATTAATAAGCAAAAGTCGAATAACTGCCAAGGTCATATATTTTGTAAAGTATATGGATTCAGGATCTGAACCAAGGCTTTGTGACTTTAACAACTCATTCTTTTTAAACCTGTGATTAATATATGTGAAACACAACAACACTTATACAAGAGGCTTTATATAGAAGCACTATATACACATTTTTATTATTATTTTAGGTCCATTATCCAGTAAATGAGATTGAAAACGGGAGAATATTTAAAAGAAACAGGCAGATATCTGTTATCTTTCCTTCACTGCCCCATTCTCTCTCCTACAATTGCATGCTGTTTGCTTGCTAAATATTTTAGTCTTTTACAAGAAGCAATTCCTTGGGAAAATGGCTAATTTTATGCTGATACACTTGCTTGTCATCTCATAATAGGGATTTCCATTTCAATTCAGTAATCCTAAGGCTATAGGGATGGAAGATGCATTAAGTTCAAGCTGGCTTCAGAATGCCATTCCTTTGGAATATTTAACAACACGAAATCATTTGTATCTACTTAAAATCAGTCGAATTGTTAGTTTTAATTTAAATGCAATTAAATCGTCTTTTATGTATCCTTGAATAATTTCAGAATTTTGCATTTGCAGAGTCACGTGTATTAACGTAGACCCCTCTTTTCCTCTCACATGCACATCCGCTGAGCTCCTTCCTGGGGCACTTGCTATACGCCCCAGGTTGAGTCACTCCATCTGAGACTTTGATACTCCTGTGTGTCCCCCACTCATTCCGTAGCAGTGTTGGTGACCAAATGATTGGTATCTCCATGAACTGCTGTTAAACTGACCTACTCTGAAAATCTGAACTTGAAAATCAGTTTGATTAGGCATGGTTCCTTGAGTACTGAGTGAGCCCCTCTATGCTGGGGAGGGAGAGAGATTGGATTTCCCCCAGAGCCCTCTGTCTGGGAAGCTCATATCAATTTCACCCACAGAATTTGGGATTCAGCATATAACTCCCTAGTTTTGTGTGCAGAATAGATTTCTCCTTCCCTTGAACAAGTGGATCAATTCTTCCAACAGCAACTGATTTATCCATTAGTAGCGTGTAGAAATTTGTCTAACTTTGTCTCTAATACCCCTCTCAATATTACATTGGATTTGTCCATGTATTTAGTGTTCTTTCTAGCTGCATTGGATAGAGTGTGAATAAGGCAACTTTCCTCTCCACACCACACGGCTATCTACAGATCACTCTGTTGGGATGGGGGTGGGGGGAATAGATTTATGGAAGTCAGTGGCAAGGGTTGGACACTTGGGTTGAATATGGGCATCTCCTAACTTTTAGCCTCTATCTTAAAGTATATTTAGTCCTTTAGGACTGTACATCTTGAGAATTCACTTTTGTGCCAGTACAGTAATGAATATTTAACTTTCTCACAGGCTACTGTTATACATCAAGCTCTTTGTGCCTAGGCATAAAAGACTGAGCTGTTTGGAAATATAATATACTTATTGTAGAGATAGTAGCCTCTTTTAAAAATCCAACAGTACGATATATTTCCTTACACATTCACATTTCCCAAGTATAAAAAGCATCACTGTGAGGGTTTAAATAACTATAGTGCTAACTGAAGGAATTATGTTATATTCTGATCTGCCAGAAATGTGGTACGAGTTGTTTTTTATTTCCCATTTCTTAGGATAAATTACAGGATGCTCAAAGATTTTCAGTGATATCATTGGCTTCTTTTACACAAACTAGATTTTGATTAATAGGTGAGGAATAATATCCATTTATTTGAATAAAATACTGAATGAATTATTTTAAAATAAATAATTATGTATTATTTAATGTGTCTTGCTAACTGTACTCTTCAAGTTCATTGAAGATTTCATGCCCCTGTGTTTGCTCTGTGATGTGAAGCTTCATTATGCTTTCCCCCAGGCCTCTCTACCACTGGTGGATATCTACGCCACAGGCCTGGGCAATTATTTCCCTTTGCTTCTCAATATTGGGGTCCCGGCTTGCAAACATGTACCTAAGTATCGCATTATGACATTATTCGTTATCAACTCCATCCTCTCTCTGGTTTCCATATCTACTCAGTCCCCAAATCCCTTGCTTGTCATCTGGATCTCACTAATATCCTTTTCTTCTCTATGTAACCATCTTCTTTCGCTAGTAATGGCTCTCTCAGACTATAACTGCATTGGCCCTATTAACTGGTTTCTCTGCCATTGTCTTATCCTCTCCAGTTTATTTTATATAATGTTGCCAAAATCATCTTCTAGAAATAAAAGTCTATTAATGTCATGTCCCTCCTCCAAACTATGGAGTGGCTACACCTTTGCTAAGTATACAATCCAAATCTTTTACAGAGCATTGTAGGCATTACCTCCTTCCTTCCCTAGACACTGCTCCCCACCCCCGCCCCCTCAGCACAGCCTCCTGTAACTGCAGTTCCCTACTTTTGGCAGCTGCTACAGGTTTCAGAGCCTTGCACAAAGTTTCCATGCCTAGGAAGCCCTCCCCACCTTTGTCTTCATGGTGAACTCCTCTTCATTCTTCAAAACCCATAGAAGTTGCCAACTTCTCCCCAGCTCCACACTGAATGCATCACATCTTCTGCTACATTCCTAGCCATGCATTAATGCACTTCATCCCTCTAGTGGGGTTATTTGTTTACATACCTGTTTCCTCATTAGACTCTTTACTCCATGACAGCAGGGTTTTCTTTGTCACCTGCATAACTCCTGACAGTAGTCCAGAATCTGAAACACGTGTGCTTAATAAACATTTGTGAAATTGGTTCAATTCTATTCTAAATGCTTTTTTTGTTAGAGATAGTTTCCTAGCACAGAACTGGAAGACTAGAGCCTGGAGGTCTCTGTAGTCTGCTTTTGTCTGATTAGCTCAATTAAGAATACAGTGTCAATGAGGTCAAGGTCTTCAGTTTCCTTTCCTCATGGAGCAGTAATCTCAACTAGTCATCTAGTAAGCATTGTGGTGCACAGGGAAAGGAAGAGTGAGGCTGATTAAACTCAAGGAAAATTCACCTTCCCTCTTAGACAAATGGCATTAACCACAATCCTAGTAATGCTAAAATCATAATTGCACGCTTCAGTGTGCAAATAACACCTTGTTTTGTCACTGCACCTGCCCATATTCATTTGCCTTGAAGGGCTCTCTCCTGTGTTGGAGGTGGCATAAGTGCCAATCGACCATTGGAGTTTTGCAGTAAGATCCATAATTGTCCATTCACAGATCTGCCAGCCTCAGAGCCCTCTGCCTACCATGTGCCTCTCCATGTTTGTCTTCCAGGTGAAACGATGAGGATCGCTTCTTCAGAGTTCGCTGATGACCCGTGTTCCTCGGTGAAGCGCGGCACCATGGTGCGGGCGGCAAGGGCTTTGCTCTCGGCTGTGACCCGCTTGCTCATCCTGGCGGACATGGCGGATGTCATGAGACTTTTATCACATCTGAAAATTGTACGTATGAGGAACTTTTCAAACTTTGCTTTATGTGGGTGACAGTATGGAACACATACATTGCAGTGTTGATCCGTAATTGAGATGTTTCCCTACTTCCCAGATCCCTTGGGGTAGTACATTGAATTATGTGCCCCAAGAAAAGGCAGGTTCTTAATCTTCATTCATGGTTCTGTGGGTGTGAACCATGTGTAAGTAGGACTTTCTGGGGATGGTGTCTTTAGTTAAAGTGTGGCCCACCTGAATTGAGTAGGCTTTAATCCCTGTCACTGGAGTGTTTGATAAGCAGACGAAATTCAGACAGAATCCATTAGAGAAATACACGGGGAGGAGCCAGAAGCTGGAAGTTAACTGAAACCAGCAGAGCGGAAACAAGAAGAGGGGTTGCCACATGACGGGGGGCAGAGCTGTGAGCCAAGGAGCCCAAGGATGGTGGCAGGCCAGTGCCAGAACACTCAGACTTTGGGGAGAAAATCTAGTCTTGATGACACCTTGATTTCTAGCTTCTAGACTTCCAAACTGTGAGCCAATAAATCCCTGTGGTTAAGCCAGCTGATTGCGTGATATTTGCCACAGCACTCTGGCAAAGATAGTTGGTTTCTTACCCATGTGGTACACCCCAATTTTTCTGATCCCAAAATTATATTCAATATTACATTCAAAAAGTTACGTAAGACAAACTTAAATTGTTTTCCTTCACCCAAAACACCAAGTTTGGATGCCTCCATACTTCATGTATTATATAACAGTGCAATCTTTAAGGCTACAGAGGCTGGGCATTGGGCAAGTGCCATTGGCCTATCTCTAGATTCACAGCAGTCCTGAACTGAGGGGTAATTCAGGTTAGGACACTTCCTGTGCACACCTGAGCATGGATCAGATGTTGGATATATTTCATTACCTGTCCAGCCTTATTCTTCTATGTGAACTTTGATCCCATTGTAGTCCATACCACCCATGACTAAAGTTCACCTTGCTTCACCAAGCTTGGTGTTTGTGTCTGGATTAGGTCTCTGGAACTTATGTGACCCACCAACCCACAGAACCCACTCTACATGCCTTGCTCGTCATGGTTCTTTGTAACCCGTTTGTTCCCTGTTGGAAGTGGAGCCCTTCCCTTGTCGCAGTTAACTAAACCGGAGAATCTGGCATGATGTCCCGTTATTAACATTTGTTTTCCTAGTTGCTGACTGGGTTCCACTTGCAACCAGGATAGTTCAGTACTTGAACTGAGATGATGTAACTCAATTGCTAAGGAATATTGTCTCTGCCTAGAGATTCCTAACTCCATGCCCTCAGTGAGTTAGGTTCTAGGATAATTGACATCAACCCGAACTGGATCTCAGGGTCCTTAGGTGACGTGATGTCAACTGTGGGCTTTCCAACTTGAGGAGCCAACCCACTGCTAACTTAGATTCCCTAACTCTGGCCATTCGTGGTTTATTGTTTTCCCTGTCAGCCGACCCTGCAGATCTTAGTTTTTTCTTTCTTAATGAAAGAGAACAAGTTATGACAAGGAGGTAGGTGAGAGAGAAAATGGAAAAAGAGAGCGTCACCTTTGATTTCAGATTGTTCACTTGTGGAGGTCATCAGGAAACTTCTGTCTTAAATATTCTCTGTTGAAAAATGGTGGGAAGGTCTTTTAGACCCAGCTGGCCCCAGGAAAGGGGCCACAATTTCCATGTATAAATTCTCTAATACCATAAAAGGCCTCAAATTCCAGCACCACCAGCCTGAGCTCCGTGGGCATCAAGAGCAACATGAGGTATAGCCATTCAGTTTCACTACGATACCCGAGGAGTCAAGGACCCAAAGCAGAACCTTGCTTGGGAGGTTTTTCTCAAACATCTCTCTTGTGAGAACAGACCCTCAAAAGCCAGGAAAGCCTCTTGCAAGCTGGGTGAGCTGAGCAGTTTGGGGAGAGACTTTACCTATTTCAGAGAATACTGAGGGGCAGGAGAGCATGATGATTCCATTTGTCCACTGGAGTCAGACGCTCCGGGTTTAATCGTGATTGGGTGTGTGTGCACTTGACAGCTGTGTCGTTAGCCCACCCCATCACCTCCTTAAAGCTCAGACAGTCTGTTAAGATGGGGCTAATGACAGTACAGGGTTATGGGGTTGACAAAACGGGGACATTCCTACGAGGCTCTTATCACAGATTCTGGCGCCAAGTGAGTGTTTTGTAAATGGCAGCTCTGAGGCCATTGCCGTCACGCTAGTACATTTGCATCCTGCAGTGTCCATTGTCCTTCCTTTGGCCCTACCTCTGTTATAGGCATCTTTTAGGCTACAAATAACATCCTTCTCAGGACTGACAGGGAACAGGTTTTGATAGTTTTTCCTTACAGCCTACTCAGCCTTCAAATGCCTCCTTTTAAGAAATGATCCCAGATGCGCTGTCTTCCTCCACCAAGGAGGACAATAGGACAGAACCTAAAAAAATTAACTTTGCATCTCATTTGTCATCGTTCAATGTGCAACGGAATGTACAGCAAGGATCGGGGCTTGATGGCAGGCAAACGATCCTCCCTGAACGGCTCACCTGCGGAGAAGCTGCACCTTAAACCTGAGCCCGGGCTGTGATTTATGCCACCAATTGCTGCCTGCAATTCTGCCTCTCCACCCACCTGTTCCGGACAGCGCCGTGGCTTCTGCTATCACTGTAGCCTGCTATAATGTGGAGTCAATTGTATTCTTTCCCCAACACAGCAGATTCAGGAAGTTGCAGAAAGAAAGGGGAAAAAAAAAAAGGATTTAGCACAAACTCATGGAAAGGTTAACCCGGCAATATTAAAGCAGTCCCATCAGACTGTCAGTAGCAAGATTTAAAATGATTGTAGACTAAATAACACATTTGCTCTACTTAGAGCACAGGTCTCGTCGCAGGCAGCAGTGGTGGAAGGTTGCCCTCTTGTGGAAGCTGAGAGGTACTACAGCCTGCTGGGGCCATCCCTGAATCACTTGGGGTGTTGTGCAGGGAAACATTTGAGATTCAGGTCGGTCAGGATTTCCTATCAGGGGGTGTTGACCCCATCAGAAAAAGACAACATGCTGGCAGTTCATTACAAATGAACAACAATATACACAATTCTACTCAGTAGCATTCCATGGAAGCAAATTCTGCCGTAAACAGTAAACTGTTATTTAAGCAGTTATTTGTTTTTGACTCAGGATGAAGAAACTATTTTTACCTGTTCTGATGGAACAGTTTAGAAATGATCATATACACTGTTTTAATTTGCTGATGAAATGCAATATACCAGAAATGGGTTGGCTGTTACAATGGGGATTTATTAACTTACGAGCTTACGGTTCTCAGACCGTGAAAATGTCCAAATTGAGGCACCGATAGGTGATGCTTTCTCCCTGAAGACCGGCTACTGGCGATCCTCAGCTCCTCTCTCACATGGCGAGGCACACGGCTGGCATCTGCTGGCCTTTGTCTCTTAGGTTTCATTGCTTTCAGCTTCTGGCTGCTCCATCTGTGGCTTTCTTTCTGAACTTCTGTGTGTTTCCCTCTTTTAGCTTCTGTCTCTCTTTGTGTCTGTCTGTGCGTCTCTGAATGTCATCTCTTATAAAGGACTCCAGTAAGAGGATTAAGACCCCCCTGTAGCATGCTTCAGCTGAAATAAACTAATCAAAAGGTCCCACCCACAATAGGTCTACACCCACAGGAATGAATAAACTTTAAGAACATGATCTTTTCTGGGGTATATACAGCTTCAAACCATCATATATATCTTTCTCAAGATGTTTTTTTCCCAATAAACAATGAGTTTCCTAATTTATTGTATGAATGATAAAATTATAGATGAGAAAAAAAATCAGCAGGTGCTGTCTTAAAATAATAGTGGTTCCTCTTTTTAATCTGTTCAGATTGAGTAATATCCTAGAGTGAGTCCTGTAGCTTCCTGCCCTGGTAACCAGTACCTAGCTATTTTACCTTTAAGCATTTTACTTTTTACCTTTTAGGCCATGTGCCAAGTTTTTATTGGCATTGTTTCTAGATTTTGATTTTTCTCATCTATGAGTATCTTACAGGAACACAGAGGTAATTGCTTTCTTATCAGAAACTTACATTCATATTTTTCCATCAATAGTTCACTGAGTAGAGGAAAGATAGTCAATTTATTTTTCTAAAGCACCCATCTCCATCCTCTGACCTGCACCCCAATACCTAACTGCAGCCAAATCAAGAAATCGTAGCAAAATACTACTCAGCCTCTAAAAATGACTGAAGAATCTGTAACTCTGCAGAGGCCATGTGGTTTGACTGTGTATAGCGCTTTGCTTTCTGCTACCTTAAAACTATATTTGGAAATTTAAGTTTATATGGCCACCGGGGAGTCCTTATATTTCATAGAGATATTTTAGCTGCCCCTATTTTGCTAGTATTTGCATGTGCTTCCACATTGAGCTCTTTCTTGAGTATGTTATACTGAAGATCCACATGACCATAAAAGATTTTTGCTGATGGTGTTTCAAATTCAGGAGGATAGTGATGGAAGCGAGTGACATATAGTTCCAAAGTAGACTTGGCACCCAAGTGAGGATTTGATGTTCCTGAGCAAAGCTAAAGTAGTCATTGGCACATCAGACATCATTACAGAATACTGAATTACAGTCACTTTTGTTGTGGAAGTGGCTGGTGAGTGAACCCCTAACGAGGCACCTTGTGTATCCTGTAATCAATTGACATTGTCAGTGGGTTAGGTTGAAATGTGACACATCAGGGTTTTAAAGGAATCCTGCATTTCAATCAGTGATCATGAAGAGGGATATTTTATTTTCCCTGGGCTCTGAATTAATGTAATCATATTATATTGTCACTTCTTAGCAATGGGGATGGCATTGCACATAAACTTCTAGACTTGTGTGTGTCAGAGAGAACAATCACCTTTTTTCCATCCTCAGGCTAGGTCCTGGAGTAATGATGTTCTCAATTATCTTAGAATTTTGCTCTAAAAAGTGGAATACCAAATTAGGAAACAACCATCTCTTAGCTCACTTCTCGAGGATGTCACATTTACTAACCGACTAACAGGCCACATCTAATACAGCTGTCCCATCATTTGGGGTCATTGATGAGACAGGATGCTGTTAATGTTACAATGTTTTTGTGACTTTGGCATCAAATAATTTTGAGTGTCCCCAGTAACTGATTAGATCTCAGTAATCTACAGCTAAAATATGGCCCTGTGTTGGAATAACAGTAGAGTGGGTTTAAAATACTCATTCTGATTATAAATGTAGAAATCACCATCCATGTTCTTTGCCTGTCTTTCCCGTCAGAGCCATCGTGGCACCAACGTCACACAGCTGGATTGTTTGGAATACATTTATTTATTCAATTAGTTTTTTTTTTTCATGAATTACTTACTGCATGCCTAATATATGCAAGATGCTGTGCCAACATATATAACTTCAAAGATACATAAGAAACAGCTCCTGCCTTCAAAATCTAGTAGGCTAGTGGGGGAGACATTAAGGAACAGTGCAAAGCTTGGTGGGGAAGTGTGCATATTGCTATGAGCTCACCTAGAAGGAAAATATAAAGCTGTTTTCAGTTGAAAAGTTTCAGTTGAAAAAGTTTTCAGTTTTTTTTAAAGGGAAAAAAAAGGAATATATTGGCTTGGTAATCTAAAAATACAGAGTCAGCCAGCTTCAGGCAAATCTTAGTCAAGGCACACACAATGTGACGGGGACAGGTCTCTGCCTCCTTTTCCTGGGTGAGGGCCTGTTCTCTGTGGGACCCTCCCTCATCTTCTCAAGACGGCTGCCAACCTCTTGCAAGATCACACACTCCTAAACCAAAGACATCGAGAAAGAGGATGTCCTTTCCCCCAATCCTGTTAACTCTTGTTGGCCTCTGCATCATGTGTATATCTCTGAGGTACTGACTCACAGTGGGGACAAGGTGTGTTGAATCCTTAAATTGGCCAACACCACTCACTTCCCTGCCAAGCAGGAGATGGGGTCGATTCAACCCACATGGTTGGTTACTTCTGGATAATACGAGAAAGGCGATGTGTGTGGGAAGGAGAGGTCTCAGGACTGGGTCTCACGGACCTAAATGAGATTTGCCTGGGCCCAGACTGAACAGCCCTGGCAAGTCTGAAGCTGGGAGCTGGGAGTTGGGCGTGATTGGAAAGAGATTATTCTCGTCAGAAGAGTTTGGGGTTATATCATTCCGGGTCCAATCAGGAGAGAGAAATCACACAGTAATTGCATGATGGAAGTTTTATATAAAGAATTGTTAACTCTAATAGCAGGTTGGAGCAGGACGGGACTGGCCCGTAAGAATTAAAGAGAGCTCTAAGGAACATAGGCATATCAAGTATAAGCAGAATAGCTACTACCTCTAGAACTGAGCCGGAGCACTCAAGAAAAGAACATCCTCCCCTCACCACCAGGGCTGAAATGAAGACCTTGGTGGGGGGCATAGCCAAGGCTCACTGGATGCCAGAGAAGGTGCCAAGGTGCCACCCCAGTGGAAGTTTCTGGAAATGTGCCTCTAGAATGTTGAGGAGAATTGCTCATGGGCAGGTGTCACACTAGTGGCATTCTGCTACAAAACCTCCCAAGCAGGAGGTCCCAAGGGAAGCTGTTGGCTACTTGGTCCTGGAGGAGCCACACGGGCTGTAGGGACCCAACCAGCAAGCCCAGAAGAATGAGGAAACCAAAGCCTTTCTTGCTGCAGTGTCTCTCCAGTGCCATCTGCTGACCAAACTCAACACTGGACCAGCTGTGAAAGGAAAACTAAAGGGCCCATCTAGGCTTTCACAGAGCAGGCAAAAAGGATGGATTGGGAGTTGAGAGGCAATGCGCTGAACACTGGCCCAGGGAAAGAGGGGCCTCCTGAAGGAAAATTGAGGTGTTATTGTGATAAGAAGGGAGAAGGATTCAGGTCAGGAAGCAGATATCAATTGCAGAAATCTTCACAAATCCAGGAAAGATTAAGGACGTGAGAGCAAGAGAGGGGACTTGCAGTTCTCAGAATAACGCCGGTGATTCTGTCATGGAGCAGAGCAGTCAAGTTGGGGAGTCAGTAGTGGAGGTGGATAGGGAAATCCAGGGGTGGTGTCTTAGATAACATGATGATGTCTTTGAACTCTACCGTATAAGATTATGGGAAACCATTGTGCAGTTCTAAGCATTAGAATCCAGCTTTTGACTTAGAGAAATAATTTTGGTAGCAGCCTGGAGAATGAGTTAGAAGAGAAGTGACTTCAAAGCAAGGAGACAGATTAAGAGACCATTGAAATTATTCAGGCCAATGAATGAATGGAAAGCTGAGCTAAAAAACGAGGCAGTGTGTAATGTGAAAAAGTTGTCGATTTTAGAGATACTAAGGACTAGAATGATAGGACTTGGAAACTGGTCAAATGGGGCATGGCTCTTACTATGTCTTGATAACCAACCATTCAGTATACACCAAACCCAGACTCCATCAACTTTATAAACCCACCCTTTCTGGAAAGTTAGGCAGCATAACCTAGGAATAAAGAATATGAGCTCTGTGGCCACAAGCTGAAGTTAACTATGGGAGTATATCATAACTTATATTATAGCTGTGCTTTATGAAACCTGGTGCTTTAAAAATAAATGAGCTCAGCATTTAATCATTCTTGCTTTCTGATTGAATCATTGTACTCACCAGATATCAAGGAAATACGAAATTTAATCAAGAAGGTCAGCTTATCAAGGAAAGAGAACATTTAATCAAAAAGGCCAATTTATCAAGGAAAAAACATTTAATCAAGAAGGCTGGCTTGTCTTTAGGAAGCAGAAAGATACAAAGATATTGTAATGCTGAAGCACCAATGGTCAAACCAGGTTATATGGCTAAACGAGCCCAGAAGTTAGATTTAGGATCTTATATGCATTTATCCATCCATTCATTCACTTGATCAACTCCTATTTCCAAGATATTTTTAATTTAGCTTTGAAAACAGAATTGAACAAGATAATTATGTGTGGCTCGTTAAATAGTTTCATCAACGTCCACAGTTTCATCAATGGTGGGAGCCTGGAGTGAGGTCAGTCTGTCCAAACAGAAATGATGTTCATAACAGCAATGGTTTAATTACATAACCCTTGTTGGGGGCGGTGAATGGTGACAGGGGCACCAGATTATACTCCAAGAGGGGAGTGAGCAGAGCCCTAGGTTCTGCACACTCTCCACCCCGCTCATGCCTGCTAGCTCGTAGTAGGTGCTTAGTAAATATCTGATGAATAAAGGAATTCTCAACCCACTGTCATATATAGAACCAAATTAGGGCAGTTTCAACCAGGAAAAATAGGGACTGATTTAAGACTCTGTCTCCAACAATTTGGCTAAGCTGTAGACTAAATGATAGTGGCAGGCAGGCTTTAGAAATGGAGAGAAGGGCTCTTTTGAACAAACTCTGAGAAAACTGAGATTTTAAGAGTTTTCACTGACAAGCCATGAAATTGTATCTAAGTCTACTAATTAGGAAGCATATTTGAATATCTTTTCTAGAAATTTCAGTCTTAGCTGTACTTCTGTACTGGCTGTGGAAAACTGAGGACAGGGATACCTGGTTCAACAAACAGTCCACACCTTTTGGTGTCCATGGTCCCCCAACTGTCTTCATGACCTTGACCACGTCCACGAGGGCATTTTCAGGGGGGAAGGTATACTAGCCCCCGCTGAGGGGTCCCTTCATGTCAGCTTATTGGGAACCCTCTTCCAGTCCAGAACATAGTCACCCAAACCTCCTTCTCATCAAAGGGTTCTGCCATTAACACAACCTTCCTTCTCACAGTGTCACCAGCAGCCCTTACCCTCTCCTCGGTGCTCCCTGTGCCCTCCCAGGCCTGCTGTCATAGGCAGACAATAGGAAAAGAAAATGAAGCTCTTCCTTCTGAAAATTACTTAGGTCATGTTTTCCCCTAAGGCAGATACTCCTGGGAGGTCAGTATCTCAATTTATGGAGCACTTAATTCATGCCAGGCATTGTCCTTAGCATTGGAAGTTGTACATTTATCTCCTCTGATTCTCACAGCCATCCTGTGTGGTGTGGAGATACTATTAGCCTCATCTGATTGATGTGGACACAGACTCGGAGAGGATAAGTGTCTTGTTCCGGATCACAGAGCTAACAAGTGTCAGAGCAGGGGGTTCACACCCAGACTAGTCTGACCCCAGAGCCCTCCCCCCACACGCATATTTGTTTGTGGTGGGGCCTGGGGCAGGAACATTTTGGATAATGTGCCCCCAAGCTCTTCTTCTGCATAAGAGCTGCCCTTTCGTCTTTCAATCCCCGAATACCTGAATGGTCAGTTAAAATTTGAGGGTAAGCCGCTTTTTGGATCATAGGAGGGGGTTTCTTTTCCCCACACACCCAGAAAGATCATTGGCTCTGATTTAAAATAAAAACCTGATTTTTATATTAATTTTGATTTGCCAAAAATGCCTGGGCCCTGCCTTTCTTCTCTTTTCTCCCTTGTCACTCCCCTTCGGCATGCTATTTATATATCCATATCTGTCGCCCATCTCTGTCTGTTATCTAGCTATATCTATCTATCTGTCTGTCTGTCTATCATCTATCATCTATCTATCCATCTATATATATATATCTTTCTATCATCTATCTACTGCCTATCTATGTATCTATCTATGTATCTATCTATCATCTATTTCTCCATCTACCTATCATCTATCTCTCTTCTATCAATCATCTAATAATGCTGTGTGTACCCACCATCTGGACTTTGATCCAATTTCCACCATTTCTGTGGAAACTTAGACCAATTCTAAACCATGATTCTACGTGAGAACATTTGTCTAGGTGGCCTCTCAGATCCTTCTAGATTAAAACTCTTTATACAGCTCAGTCCACCTTTTTGTAGACTAACTCCCATCATTGGTGTTTCTTTTCAAAGGAATGTCATTGAAGGAGAAATACAAATTCAACTCAGCACTCAGATTCTCCAGAGAAACCAATGCAAAGAATAAGTTATATATAGCGCAACAAAATACATGTACCAAATTGGTCTGATGAACAAGTAGTGAAAAGCCTTTTTTATGTTTATTAAAAAGCAAGTCCAGCATTTAACTCCCTGTGAGATAATTATTTTGCTCTTCCCTGGAACCAACTTTTATGTTTTAAGAGAAAATTTACAAGTCAAATTAGCAGCGGGAACAAATTAACCGCCCAGAGCTATCCTTTCAGTGATGTTGGAGACAGCCACGTAGAGATGATTATCAATCTATTAGAAAGTGAGACATCACGGAATTTGTTGTTTTAAAGATTTGAGGTATGAGCTTTCCATTAAACTTTGAAAACATTTTAAGTGATCCATTGCATGCCATAAAATGTAATTCGGTTTGAATGCCTAAAAAACACACAGCAGTCCCTTGGAGAACTATACTTCCTTCTTTGCCTTGAGTTATCGGAGCTTAGATAAGAATTGGAAGTGACTCACATTGAGGAGTTGAATCATTGTTTTGTATTTTTTACAATTAGGAAGAAAAATGGCATGCAGAATCTCTGTAGAAGTTGAGAATGAAAACTTAATTTTATGTGCACTCTAGATTGAAGCCCACCCTACACATTACTCTGAATAACTCCCCTTGCTTTTTATGACTGTTTTTTTAAATAAATAAATCTAATTTAGAACAGCTCATCTATATTAAATTGAATGGAATTATATCTACAGGTAAAAGTTTGATGATATCCATTATCACTGGTTTGTATAAAGTAGAATCTACTTGATGAAGAAGTTGTATCAGCCACCTTTTTGACTATGCCAAGCTTAAACAAATGCATAATGCTATAGCTCAGAACTGAAATAATCTGTGGCTTTTTCCAGCCATTTCAGTGGTCATTAATATTTCTGTGCTGTCAAGCAGTGAATTATCTGTATATTGTCCTTTGGCCCCAAACGACCAGAGCCAGTGTGAATTCTGTAGTGGATGCCATATATTCTGTGTATTTCTTGTGACTCTTTTGGAGCCACCATTTCTCTTTTTCATCTGCTTCATGCAGTGCCTGTGTTGGTTGGAGGCCTCTCTACCAGGCTCCCTTTATGCTAAGAACTCTTGGTTTTGCAAAAATCGATCAGTCATATGCCTTATTCACTCAGAACTATGATCTTGTCTATTTGAGCTGATAAAATTATTTCTACAAATATGCTACCTGACTCATGATAACTTAACGGATGACCTCACCCTTATGCATAATTTAATTTTGATGAGTCCATGGGTATTTTAACCAGGAAGAGTTATCAATTGTGGAAATTTCTCACATATTAAGATAAGTTTGTCTAAAAGGGGAGGAGAGGGGAGGAGACTTTAGTATTTCTCGAATCCTAAAACCATTTTTATAAACTTTATAGGAAGTCTTGGTAAAATTCAGAATTCAAGTCCAAGACACTCTGGAAAAGCTCAGTGAAACAGTTTGCAGAAATTTAGAAATAAGGCTCACTGTTAGGGCACCTGCTTGCTGTAATTCTGTCTGTCCTGCTCTTCTCCTAGTTATGCCACATTCCATGATAGCAAAATGTCAAGCTTACTTGATGAAAAAGTTCAGTGTTTCCTCTTTCCTTTGAATGATAAGGTGTAAATGCAGCTTAAAACTATAATGCTTTTAATACCAGATTTAGAGGTGTTGCCAAGAGGCTTTTGAAGATTCAAATAAACACAAACTTTCTGCAACCTGGGAACTTCTCCAGAACTTTTGCTTGTGAACCACTACTTCCACTTTTGCTTATAAACCACTTCCTCCCTTGCATATTTCTGGAATTTATTTTTAAATTCCATACATTTTCGTAAATATACTTATTTTATGTTTCCATGTAAAACTAAAAGTCTGTATGCCTTTATCCAAATCATAACTAAATAAAATGTAATAAATATAGCCATTTATTTGCTCCAAGTGTTCAGCAATTGTTATCTTTTATGTTCTAAATATTCTGTACTCCTTGAACAAATCTTTAATCTGAATAGAAATGACAGGGATAATTTCCTCGTATATTTCACGTAAGTGTTAATGCATATAAATGTTAATTTTTTTATGAGTTAACATTTCCAACAGGTTTGATTGTTTAATAATATTTAAATGCTATCTGCTTATATATATTTTGCTTTTTGTCACTTCAGGTGGAGGAGGCCCTGGAAGCTGTCAAAAACGCTACCAATGAACAAGACCTTGCAAATCGCTTTAAAGAGTTTGGAAAAGAGATGGTGAAACTGAACTACGTAGCAGCAAGAAGACAACAGGTGGGAAAGGCTTTTCAAGTGCTATGAGAAAATGTGGGAACTTAAATAACCTTGTAGCTTTGTCAGCTGATCTGCTACATCTGCTCCCTGCCAATTGCCCTGTAAACCTGTGATTCCGGAACTGTTTTCTCCCTGGGCCAGGGCTGATCACACTGTGAGCTCCTGCCTTTTTAGAGTGGTGCCGTAGCAGGAACCACCTGCTGGCCCAGCCACCCTGTCCTTCTGGGCCTTGAAGGAACAGCTCCTGAATTCAGCAGCTTGCAATGGTGTGGCGCTGTGGCTGTTCTCGGGGTACCACCCTTTGACTTCACTTTTTTTCCCCTAGGCTTGTGGATCCCATCATGTGTATGTACACCCAGCATGTGGAGAGAAACTTTTATGGAAGAGAGGAACAAAACATTAACCAAATGGAAAGGAAGGCAGAGTGAAAGAGTGAAGCTGTAGCCATGGGACAGCTGAGGCACTTGAGATGGGAGAGGGGAGGGTCATTGAGAAGGTGGGAGACCTGGAACCTTCTCCACCTGCGTGGCGTACCATACAGAAGTAAACAAATGGTACAAACCTGTCTGGTAGTGAGAAGAGTTATAAAGAAAAATAAAGCAAGGAAGAGACAAAGAGAGAGGGTCCTGGGGAGAGGGAGTGACTATTTTAGATAATACAGATGAAATTTATATGAAGGAATAAGTCATGCATAGATCTAGAAAAAGGGGCCTGGGCAGAGCTAATGGCAAATGAGGAGCAGCAGGTGCAGCTGGGGTTCAGCAGGGTGAAGGAAAAGAAAGGGAGAAGGAAGCCAGAGCTTTATCCTCTAGAGTCCTGACAATCAGGATAAGGAGTATGGGCTTTACTTTCAGTGTGACGATGAGCTCTTGGACAGTTCTCAGCAGAGGAGTGACAGGACTTAAGCTGTTGAAAGAACATTCTGGATGCTTTCCCCTTAAAATAGAGTGTGAGCAAAAGAGTGCAAGCAGGGAGAAGAGTTAGGAGGTGGGAGAGGACTGTGGCTCTGACCAGGATCAGGTGTGGGGGGATCCGGAAGTGATCCACTTCTGTTTGAGGCAGAAACACAGGACCGCTTGGGCATATTGGTCCTTGGAGCTCTAATATGTAGAGGTCCAGGAGAATAGCCAGCTTTGGGGATGAGGAGGGGACCTGGCTGGGAGAGAGGAGTAAGATCAGTAGAGGGTGTTGTCCCAAATGAAGAAGACATTTCAAGAATGGGAGAGTGACTGACTTTTATGAGTGGCACTGAATGGTCAAGTGAGGCAAAGCCTGATGTTGGACCATTGTCTCTAGCAAGACTGAAGTCATTGGCAGCCCCTGATAAAAGCAGAGTCAGTGGAATGGTTAGCATAGAAACCTGGTCAGACTGCAACCCAGACTTTGGCAGCCTTGACCATTTGGTGGAGTGGAGTGAGTTGGAGAAATGGAGGTGAGAGAAAGTTCATGCAAACTAAGTTTGATTACTGTATTGAGTAAAGAAAAAGGGTACTATATAAAAGGTGATATAGGGTCAAAAGAGAGTTATTATGTATGGGGTGGGGGTTGTGGTTTAAGCCAGGAGATAGCTCGGTTGGCAGGCCCTGAAATTTCCCCAATAATTTGATTACACTTTCCCTTTTCCTAGGAATGTTGTTCTGTCATTTGGCCTGGTAAATGCTCCAGCTCATTTTCTTTAAGGTTGGGGCCAAACTTTTATCTCTCCTGTAACTTAATCTGACTCCTTGTATCCAATGCCCAGCTACTGAAAGTTGAAAATGCACTTTCATATTTTTTTCTTCTTTATGGAGTGAATTTCTCACCCTCAACATTTACTATCATTTTTTAGCATAGATACCCAGGCATGGAATTTCCAGATCAGGACTTGTGGAGGTTTACAGAGAGGCACTTCATGACTAATAGAGAAAGAAAAACCTTCTGTTGCCAGTATCGACGTTACTTCCTGCCAGAAAATAGACTCAGATGTTTGATATCTACTTATCTGTTTTCGTCTTTAGGGTACAAATTCAATAATCCCAGTTTAGAAATGGTGTTCGCTGCATAAATCTGTGTTAGTGCTTGAGCAAAGGAGAGTAGATGATCCCGTTGATTTTTTATTATTTGTAGTTATGTGGTCTTGATGATCTTAGAGCCCAGAGATTATGTGCTTCCCTCAGAATCAATTTGACCCACCAAAGAGGACATGTAATTCATTGTTGTCAGGTCATCCATTTATCATGTAGTCAATGAACAAATTGGAATAGAACCCCAGTGGTTCGAGGGCCCTTTACTGATATTTGAAAGCTGGAACATTTTTTCCCAGAGATTCTCAGCTGACAATCTTCTATGACTCTCAAAAAGCAGCACTGCCTTTAACATCTCTGAAAATAATTTGAAAATTTTCTTAACAATACTCTTCAGAGCTTGAAAATGAAGTCTCCCTAATAGTATTAATCTGACAGACAAAACTGGAGCGGCAAATCTTCTTTGACCTATTATTCCTATTATTTTTTCTTCCCTAAACTCTATGATTGAGCTGCCATTAGAGACACCTTTTTTTGTTTTTTAAATGCACCCTGCTCAGAAAATTATAATGAAGTGGCATTGATGTGCTAAGCAAAAATCAGAAAACTTTAGTTTCCCACGCTTGTAATTGTCATTGACTATAGAGGCAGTAAGAAAATCAGGAGAATGAACTTCAAGTTTTCCATCTGCTGATAACTAACTAAATGATCCAGGACTTGGTTTCTGTGATCATTGAGCAGTACTTATTGAATGCCTGCTATGGACAAGACTCTGTGCTAAGGACTTAAGGACCATTAGGGACGTATCAATAGGACTCCCTGCTCTCAAAAGGAGGGAAACTTAAATACACAGATACGATGAAGCACACTGAGTGTTAATGATGGACAGGAATAAGATGTTGTGGGAGCAGATAGGAGGGGACAGAGCTTTGGCAGCTGGGAGTAGAGTGGGCTCTAGAAAGACATGCCAGGCAAGTGGATTCCTGTTAGATGAATAGGTAGAGTGGAGAAGGATTCTCAGATGTTTCACATCACGGTATGTACAAAGTCCTGGCAGAGAGTAGTTGGTTTCTAAAATCCGGTCTGGTTCTACAAGTCTGTGATCCTAAATTCTATTACAGACGTCTCCATGGTGAACTTCATGCACATGACAGGTTTGTGCTTTCTACACACAGGAGCTGAAAGACCCTCACTGTCGAGATGAGATGGCAGCCGCCCGCGGGGCTCTGAAGAAGAACGCCACGATGCTCTACACGGCCTCCCAAGCGTTTCTCCGCCACCCGGATGTCGCCGCCACAAGAGCCAACCGTGACTATGTGTTCAAGCAAGTCCAGGAGGCCATAGCCGGCATCTCCAACGCTGCCCAAGCTACCTCGCCCACGGACGAAGCCAAGGGCCACACGGGCATCGGCGAGCTGGCCGCCGCTCTGAATGAGTTTGACGTAAGCATCTGGGTGATGTGTGCAAAAGGCTATACGTTTCCATTGAAAAAAAAAAAAAATGTACTGAGGATCAAGAACCAGCATGATGATGTACACTGATTTTCCCCACTTGGAGGTCTTTGACAGTAAGATGGAATACATAAATTTTTGTGTTATTAGGAAACCAAAATATTGGCAGACCCAAGTTTGCATAAAGAAACTAATTACTGTGTTTAAGCCTCTTGATGCCATCCAAGTAAAAACCCTGTACACTAACTTTCCGACTCCATGGGCTCTTTTAGGGACATTGTTTATCATGTGGGTAAATGCCTTTATTTTTAGAGGGACACATATTGCGGGCAGTGTAATTGTAGATTGCCTGTGTGCTGAGCCTGGGTGAAGAGCTGCCTTTGATTTTTTCATTTTAATCAGTGACAAATGGACTGTTCTGCTCTCTGATCCCACTTGGGGCCCCATCTCCCTCTGGTGGAGGCCACTCTGGGAAAGGCAGAGCAGACGCCTGTTAGTGCCTGTGCTGGCCACGTGAGTGACAGCATCCTGCACCTGCTGTTTCTGGCCGAGTGTCCCACCGAGGCAAGCAGGCAGATGGCTCTCGGTGCCTGGAGTATAATTGAGGCATCAAAATGAATGAGAGGGATGATGTCATCAGCACCCCACTGTCAGGGTATGAGCCCACCTGGGAGAAGCTGGAATTCATCTGACTTTGTCCTATGTTAACTGAGAGCCTACATGTTTTGTGAGATACCAGAAATCTGTATCTGCTTTCAAAGGTTATTATTTCTTATAGGGGAGATAAGGCAAATCCAACATACTCAACATCTTTGAAGTGATAAAACAGAATATTGTAAGAATTCATAAGAGAAAAATAGATTACTTATGGCTGCAGAGAAAGATGAAGAGCTTGCTTTTGGAGATGTTGACCCAAATTTTTGACAGGAGGTGGCTGACTGGCTGCTAGAAAAGAGGATCGTGACAAAGCAATGCTTGTGAAAGGCATGGAGAGGGATGATATGATTGGGGAATAGTTATAACACCTTGTGTACAGATAGCTCTTTGCAATTTTCAAAGGACTCTCACCTCTTTCGCTATTTTTTTTCATATAGTCCAAAAATATGTATTGAAATCAGACCATATACTATTGATTAAGGTGGTTTTTTTTGTTTGTTTTGTTTTTTGGTTTTCTTTTTTGGTAAGGATAAAATGTGATAATACATTTAGAGCATTTGCCCAGAAACTGATAGTTAATAACATGTAATTAGTGATGGTTAGGTTCATGTGTCAACTTGGCCAGGTGATGGTGCCCAGATGTCTGGTCAAGCAAGCACTGGCCTAACCATTACTGCAAGGACATTTATGGCTGGTTAATAAATCAGAAGGCTGGTTTATTAACTCATCAGTCAGTTGATTGCATCTGCAGCTGATTACATCAACGAAGGGCGTGTCTTCTGCAATGAGAGAATTCAATCAGATTAATTTAATCCGATCAGTTGAAGACTTTTAAGGAGCAGATAGAGGACCTTCACTTCTTCTTTGGCTAGCCAGTGAAGCGTTTTCTGAGGAGTTCATTGAACACCTTCATTCGAGTTCTCAGTTTGCTGCCTGCCCTATGGAATTTGGACTTGTGCATCCCCACAGTTGCATGAGACACTTTTATAATTTTTTTTATTTAGATCTCTCTTGTTGATTCTGTTTCCCTAGAGAACCCTAACTAATACATAGTTGTATTCACAAAATCTCAGGAGATAAGTGAATATCTGTTAGAACTAATAAAAAGTTGAGTAAGTTTATCAATTATGCAATAAACATACAAAAATCACTAGATTTCCATAGTGCCAAAAAAAAAAAAAATAGTATAATGGGAAAAGAGATCCAATTCACAATAAAAATAATTAACAATAAAAATAAACAGTAAAAATAATTTGTTAACTTTGTTTCATTACTTGATGTTACTTTTTTATGTATTTGTTAGAAATAAACATACCTTATAAGCGGAGAACCTGGAAAAGAAAGTTATATAACTTTGCTGAGGCAAATTTTTCTCATTTTTAAGTGGCATCATGATCCTGAGATTATGATCCAATAGGAAAATTATTGACCCTGTCAATTTTTATGATATTCAGGCAATCTCAGTAAAAATTCTGAAGGGGAACTTTTGGAACTTGACCGAGAGATGATGAAGACTTTTCTGGAGTAAGGAATGAATGAGACTGTATTTTAAGGGAAAAAATTATGATCAGGCCATGCACTCAGACAATAACACACTAGAATGCCATGTTAATTTTAAAACCACATTAGAATTAAAAGTTATGCATCAATTAAACATGATAGAAAGTGACAAACATTCTCAAATACAAAATATTTGTATGATAAGGTGCTTTGGGATATGGTGACCCAAGTTTTAACTAATGGTGCTTAGTTCAGAAATGATGGATGTTGGGGATTGGTTCGTGTCCCCCACAAAAGGTGGGTTCAGGTTCCAACCCCTGGTCTTATGGGTCCAAGATGGCTGAAGTCCTTAAAAGCAAAGGGAATTGAACGAAGAAGAGAAGCCACTTGAAGCTGGAAGACAGCGGAACCTGGACTAGAAAGAGGATGCCACCATGTGTATTGCCTGTGATGGGAAAGACAAGGACCAAGGATCTCCGACAGACAGCCCCAGAATGCCACAGTCTTTGGAAAGAAAGCATCGCCTTCATGACACTTTGATCTTAGACTTCTCCTAGCCTGGAAGCTGTGAGCCAATAAATTCCCATTGTTTGAGCTAACCTAATGTATGATGTTTGCTTTAGCACCTGGGAAACTAAAACAATGTATTATTTAGTCAGGTTTGGGGACAGCTGTATTTTTACAGTCATCATTTATTTTATAACCAGAAAAGTAAAGGAGAAAGCATGGGGAGGTGGCTATAGAGTGTCAGAAGTATAGCATGTAGAGAACTCCCCTGAGTGACAGTTCAGTCCCTTCAGCAGCTGTCACCTGCTGCCCAAGGCTGAGAGGACTCCAGCTTCCCCTTCTCTCTTGGCATCCAGGCCATTTTCATTGAAAGGAGCTTTGGCTCCAAGTGAATTTAACAATGGGAACATCACTGTAGTTTTACCAAAGGATTTGAACTCATAAAATCACACATAAGATCCTGTGGGGAAAATCCATTGCAAATTATGATGACATATTGAACCTTCAACTCTTTTCTTTTGCTGCATGATAACTTCTCATGCTGGACAAATAGGGCTTTGGAATAGGTATACTGGTTCTCAAGCTATGAAATTTGCACGAAATATTATCTAATTTTGAAAATTTTATTTTTCAGCAGTTGACAAAAAAAACGACATATGGAGCTATCTGAATTAGCAATTCAAAGAGACAGTAATTTCATTTGGGGTGTTCCCTAAAAATCGTTACTTAGTAAATGCTGCTTTAATTCATTGATTTCTTAAATGTAGTCATACTAGGAAATTTTATTGAATAGTACAACATATAAGGTAATTAACTATTTGCAGATTGCCTATCATTTCTGATATCAGGGTATCTAGACAGTCCTTAATTAAATTTGATATTCTGTCATTAAAAAATAATGTCATTTCTATTTACTTTATAACAGAATTATGAATTCCTGCTCTATAGTTACATGATGGATATGTTTTTATTGGCAGGCATAATGACTTGAAATTGATTTAGAATTCATAGGCATCTGTCTTGAGTTCTAAATTCTATTCTCAGATATTAAACGAATTGATGTCACAGTGGGCAAAAAACTCATTTAAACTTCCTGTTATTTACTTTTCTGGCAATATACCTTCCTGTTGCTTGATTTAATAGCTTGCCAATGTAATGAAGCTTTAAATAAGGAAAGTGTCTTTGAGATCCTGATTCAAAGGAGCCATAGAAATAAAAACAATATTTCCAAGGTCAGCATGGCTAAAATGCTCTAAAATGGAATTTGAAATGTACTTCATATTAATGGTCACAAGTGTGTCTAACCCAGTGTTTTGGAGGATGAGTTGTATAATTGATTTGTAGAGTTTAATGGTTGATTAAGGATAAGGTAAAGATTTTACATTCATTTTCCAAAATTAGAGACTTGATTTCTATCTGGGTAGTTATAATTGTGGTTCAGTTTGTGGCACATCTATTCACATCCATGGACAGATGATGTAGTGATTTATGAAGCCAATGAATGAGGAAAGAAACCTAGTATTTTAACAACTTCCAACTGTCAGGAGAGTTTCTTTGATACAATAGCAAAAAGTAAAATGATTGCTAATCAGTGGAAAAATCAGCTCCTGTTTAAATGTGGCAGCTTGAAGTGGTTGATTTTATGTAGTGAAATTATCTCCTAAGGAATGCACAAAAGATTTTTTTTTAAATGTAATGACTGCTCAGAAGTAAATCATATTATAATGGTAATTTTAACTGCCAGAAAACTTTCAAGAGTGGGAGAGAAGAAAATTGGGTGCTATTCCTACAGAATATATATGTATATAATTTTATTAAAGAGAAGAGTGTATACTATGTCTCATTTTTGGAAATTTCTTTTATATTTGAAGACACTGAAAAAATTGAAATTGGCACCACTTATGGCTCTATCTTTACAATCTATGTTTATTTCCCTTTCAAATTATTTTTATTTTTTGGATCAAAAAATGAAAGTTATCTCAAATTCCTCTAACTTTAAGTTTTCCACTTGTACCTTTGCTTCCTCTTTTCCCACTTAACATGAGATTTGCTTGATTAGTAATTGTCTTTTTCTCGCACATTTAGTCTCTCCTCCACTTATTCCATGCCCTTAGCTTACAGGAAATATTTATCCCTGGTCTACAAACTAAAAATAAAAAAATAAAAACAAAGCATTAGACTATTATAGTTACTATAGTTTTTATTTTCACTCTTTTTTTCTTTTCCTAACCGAAGTACTTTCTAGGCCTTGCTTCTATTCCTTGTCCATGGCTGGCTTGTCTCTTTCACCCTTGTCATTAACCTCTGCTGCTGTCCCATCTCTGTGATGCCGTACTGAGGGCCTCCAGGGACCTGTCACCCACAAAATCCACTTACTTTTAAATTCTGGTTCTCAACTGCTTCAGCTTTGGGAGGAGGCATTTAATCATGTTGACTATCCTTCCTCTTTACTTAATTGCTTCTGACAGCACTGGGGAGACTTAACTATCCACAGTTGAGAAATAAGGCAGTGCTTGAGCTAAATTGTCACCATGATGTGACAACCCTACATGTCACCCACCCTGTGACTACCTAATTTTTCCTGCCTCCTGCCCCAGCTTCTTAGGTTATCTTCCTTTTTCTCCTTTATTTTGTTTTCCTGAAGATGTTTTGCTACTACTGCTGTTATTATTGTTTTTCCCTACTCTTGATCAATTTATAATTCTCTTTCTGGTCTATTCAGTGGATGGAAATGTTGGAATGTGTTACTTATCAGAAAGGCTTACCCCAGGCCTCATCTTCTTGGCATTCCATGAAGTCATTCTGATGTAGACATCAGGGCACTTCCATACTACATTGGGAAGATCCCATAAGTTTCCTTATCTTACATGGTAATGAGAACGGAGAATGAGAGGGGAAGACAGGGCCTTATGAAAATATTGTAAACACACTGATGAGGAAATTGCAAGATTTAGCAAGAGTGTTCTACAGCAAATAGCATGGTGGAAGCCAACTGCAGAAAAAAGAAAGCTGGTAAGCAAATCTAGAACCATTTAGCTTCAGGGAAACAATCTCAGGTACCTAATTCAGGCACTAAAAAATATGGAGCAGAGAAGCTCAGGAATTTTGGGGCCGGAGTCCATGCTGATTAATTTGAGTGCTTCACATCTTTATAGTTAATATCATATCTCTTTTTTGTTTAATAGCTCTATTTATATCCCTTGATTATCCTCTCTGCTATCTGCCTATAAAGTGGTTTCCACTGAATGGCATTTGTGAGTAGCCTGGGGTATTGGGATAACCAGGGCTTGGATTCAGGTGTTCAGCTAGTAACCCAATTCTGTAAATAACTAAGCATGTTTGGCCCTGAGTAATTCAGATAACATCTCTAGGTTTTCGTGTTTATATCTCTTAGGATAAGTTTTAATCACAGGAGAGCTAAGATTGAGAGCTTAGAGTTTACCATGTGCCAGGTGAGATGTAAGAATGAAAGTTTAAAGGAGGAAATGAATAAACAGCCACAGTTACTACAGTGCATTAGGGCTGAAGTATGCATCTATCTGTCTATCTATCTATCTATCTATCTATCTATCTATCTATCTATCTATTTCTCTATCTCTCTACCTATACATTATGTACCTAATCCAGTTGAGGTCTAGTGACATGTAGATTGTGGAAGATGCAACCAGAGGTGAATTCCTGAAGAACGTGGTGTTTGATGCAAGTCTAAAGGACGAGGAACAATTACCATGATGAAGTGAGAATGAGAGTACTTATCAGGCAGAAAGAACATCGTTACTTGCAGGGGTCTGGGGGATAGAGAGAGCAGAAAGGGCTTAGTTCTGGGACTTAATGGAAGAGTGGGAGCAGATCCTGAGAGCCTTGCAGGGCTTGCAAGGGACTGAGCTTCACCCTGAAAGCATTTGGGAAGTTGCTGGGAGATCTAAGCAAGAGAGCAACATGGTCAGATTGGTGTTTCTATAGATCCCTCTAGCTGCAGGGTGGCAGATGGCTTTGAAAGGGACAAAGCTGCAGGCAAGGGGACTAATAAGGGTGAGGGATGATGCCTGCCTGAAGTTCATTGTTGGAAGAGAAATGGGGAGAAGTATGTGGATCGGAACCATATTGAGGAGGTAGAATCAGCAGGACCTGAGGACTGTACTTCCCATATTCATAGGTGGAGATAGTTAATGTTTTGTAGAGTAGGCTTAAGTCAATTAATAAGACCAAACATTTTTTATAAATCCAATCAAGTTATCTTGAGAATTCTCAGTTCTTTAGGGGAAAGGTGATTTTTTTCATGCTATAACTTAATTGAATTAATGTTTGTTTTTTGGGACCTTAATTTACTTGCCTCCAGTATGACTATTAGTTAATGCCTAGTAACTTAAGCAGATAGTATAGATTTTGAATGTTTTTAAACAAAATTCTACAATATATAGGGATTTTCTCATTTCATTTAAGTTACATATTTAATCAAACTCCTTCTATGTGCTTGGCATGCTCATTTTTTAAATTAGAAAAAATGTAAAAAAAAAAACCAAAAAATGCATACATTTTAAAAAGTGGGAACAGATATTCCCTTTATGCTTGTAGAACCTACTGTCACTAACTAGGGGGTAAGTAGGGCCCAGCAGTTCTCAACTGTTCACCATATGTTCTCCAGTGGAGTAGCTAATAAATTTATCAGCTCTTTTCCACACTGGCAAATTAAACTCATCAAACTAGCCTTTTGATTCTTTCTAGCTAGAAACAATCCCTGATGTTATAGCATTCTTTATCATACACTGACATCTGGTGGCCAAACAGAACATTAAAAACTACTCCAGTGGGTTTTGCATACCCATAAACATATAGCATAATTTAAGCATGTCCTATGGCCCTACAATCTAAGGGATATAAATATGGACAGTGTGCAATCTGCCTTCAGAGATCTTATTGTCTGTTGATGGCATCCATTTTGCATGAATGTGATGCAGTGGAAGTCCCATTAATCCTTTTTGGAAAAACTTATAGCCCCGGGGAAGATGGTAAAGAGAGATGCAGATGCAGACGAGTCTGTGGGCAGAGAAGTGCAAGGTAGGGTGGAGAGTTGAGGTGGCTCTGCTGGGGGCTGTGGGACAAAAGGAGCCAATATCAACGACAGCATGTCCTTGTGTACACTCGGAGCCACACACATCCCTCCCCAGGACCCCTTTATCCAATATCATCATTTATTGCCTTGAAACCTTATTCTAGGATATTAACACCTTCCATATCTTTCTTGCTTCCCAACAGTTTTAGCTTTATAAGATGTTATGAAACTAGGAATATTCTGTGATAGTATCTTTTACCTTTCTATCATGTTTTTCATAATTGCTCCAAGGAAATAACCCGAGGAAATTTAATTTTCTCTTCCATATTTCAATCAGTGACTATGGAGCTAGAAAAATTGTTGAGCAAATAACAGAATGAGATTTGAAATGTTATCTTAGGTAATTGATATTCAAATCTCTGTTTGCTTCCCATCAATGTTTAATCAAAATTGTTTCAGTTCTCGCCTTATTTCCCATCACAGGGAAAAATGTAAGAATCTGTATTTTTCTCAGTTAGAATAATCTGAATAATCTTCTCTTTTGAAAATATTGACAGATCCTCTGGGTATGAGTTCACCTTCACTTCAAATATTTAGTACTAAACATAACAGTGAATACTGATGAAATTGATTATCATAGTCTAATTGTCTAAATGTGATGGAAAGAACTGTTTTCATTTATTTATTAGTCTTACTTTAAAATTTGGTAACCAAATGAATCATTTGATGTAGTGAGCTTTTCAGGTTTAAAGTGTGGTTTATTTAAAATGTTTAACTCGGTAGTCTTACTTTTTCCATGATTTCTTATGTTGCTAGTGCTCGCCTTTATCTTGCCCTCCAGGATTATGCCAGCTCCTTCTTGCATGCTTCCAAGGGCCAGCATTGGGAATGTACTGCTTAATTTTCTCATATTCTAAGATTTAATTTGTTTCAATGAAACAAACACACACACGGGTAAATCCCACCATTCCCCATAGAAACACTAATTTATTTTTTTCTTCAGCTAAACTCCTTAACAAACTCCCCCCAACTACTCCTGTAGCAGCACATTCTAGAAAGTTTACTATAACCTATTGAGTCCCATTTTCTCATTTCCCCATTCTCTGATACCCTGTTTTGTTCTGATTCACATAAATTCGTTGGGCTAAGGCTGTCGGGAACCAGTTTCCCACAGATGCATGCATGGCAGCAGGTGAACAACATAACTGAAAACATAACTGAGCCGGAATTGGTCACACTTGTGGACGTTGGGACAGCCTCGTGTAACACAAAGAGAGCAAGCAGAACTTGAGTTGAAACTTTGAATCCTAGTCTGGTCCTCTTCCCTCAATGTCTCTGTTTCTTTATCTATCAAATGGAGTGATAATATCACCCCCTTAGGATTGTGATAATCATTTGATGGGATGATTGCTCATAAATGCTAGTTACCTTTTTCTCTAAACCCTCATTATAGGGTGTCAGCTGGAGCATCTTCCCACTAAAATAAATTTTCTAGATGTCCCCTGGAAAAGCTTTATGGAAAAAGATCCTGATTGAAAAGTTAAGGTCACTTGACAATAGTTTTAGATACAATAGTGCCGTTTGTAGTCTTGAGAGGCAGACGATTCTGCTCCGCAAGGGAAAATCCCAAACAGTGGTTGAGTTACCAGTGGGTTCCTAGACTGGAACATACAAATGTAAAACAGAGGGAGTTTCTAATGTGTGGCTCTATCAGAGCATCATCGATCACTAACACAAAAAGACCTCTTGTTACCGTCTAGTCCAAATAACCCTGTTTACAAATTCCGAGTGATTTCCAGAGAGTCCAAACACTTCGTTTAAGGTCATACAAATAGTTATAAAGTAAGAACAGAAATCTTTCAATTTCTATGGCATTGAGAAGGAATGGGCGATAGGGTGTTATTCCCTCAAAATCACTGTTGAATCCCTAAAGATCCCCAAAATAATCATATAATCTAAAATAAAAGAATTTGCTTGCTATGCAAATGCAGCTTTAAGACAGACTGTGCCTCACTTCCAACCAAATGGCCCCCCTAAGTCTGTCCCATGAAGAAATTCTGGAACTGACACTGCTTGTATTCCAGGACTGCTTTAATAGAACCTTCGAAAAGACCGGAAACATTTTTATACGTATATCCGTTTGAAGATTTCTTCCTGTCATCTTCTGTAACTTTAATCACCCTTCATAAGCTTATTCTGAACACTGAGGGCTAGGCTAATGGCCAACTTAGGATATTTTTTTCCCTTCTCTTAGTTTTGACACTTGTTTAAAAAGTTAAAAATAACTAGCTTTTGTGATGTAATTTTTCTATATAAAAATACATGGCACAGAACTATCCTTTTATCTATTATTTCTTTTTCTTTTGTCCTCCAAAATAGCTTCATTTCTTTGAGAAAATAATCATGCATATTATTTGAAGGTCCAAATGAGTTCATAATTGAGAAGTCTGAGCTGCAGCAATCCCTAAGAAACTTTCCTCGCCTAGTGAAACCAGACAGATTTGCACTGAAGTTAAGAATTCTTTATACCTGTTAACAAATACATGGTTCAGTCTTCTCAGGTGATGTACTGCTTGAGAACTATATCTCTGTCGTTCGCACAAATTAATTTGGGATGGGTGCTCCAAAGATTTTCACATTCCACATTTTCAAAACACAGTCTCTGTTTGGTACAGTCCTTAAGCATGGCAATATCACCAAAGAGGAAAAAAAAAAGTTTTTTCACAGTACACTTTTATTTACAAAGGCCTGTAATCGATTTTAAGAAAGATGACATTTGTGGAGATTTCAAAGAGCGAAAGATCTCTTAGGGTGGAAAAGACAATGTACTCGACCTGCCACAAATGCCCAGAGTGTGGCAGCTGTTTGCCAGGTAGATACATCCTGCTTTTATTGCAAGATTCTCTCAAGTCTACAAACCAGATTACTGTCAAAAACTGAGGCTGTAAAATAAACCTAAAGTGACACAAGCAACGGCAGACCTAATAAACATTCTGGCACCTAAGAAATTACATATCCTGCATTAAGTAGACATGAAGAAACAAATTTCTAGTGAAGACACCCAACAAATCTGAAGGGTCTACTGTATAGTTTTTGCCAAAACTTCCACAACAACGTCTTCCACCAACTGCAAATACCACAGGAATTCAATCTAAGTCTGACTCCAACTACCAGGAGTTGGACCAGACTCCACAAATGAAGGATATTCCTTTACAATATTCACAATATTGCCCTTTAGGTACCAGCAACAAGTTTAGGGGCTCAGACCACCTGCACATCTGACAAACTGGCTGCAAATTCTGAGGCTCCCATCACTCCCTTGGGTTTGATAATTTTGCTAGAATGACTCACAGAGCTCACTGAACATGCTATACATATGCAATAATTTTGTTGCAGTAAAAGGATATAAATAAGAAGAAGCCAAAAGAAGAGATGCATAAGGTGAGGTGAGAGAGGGTCTCATAAGCAAGCTTCTGTGTCTTCTCCTTGTGGAGTTATCATGGTTCACTCTACTGGCCCAGAAAGAGATGCATTTTCTCAACTGCGGAAGCTCACCGGGGCTTTGGGGTCTCGAGTTTATATATGGGGGTCTCATTATGTAGGCATAATTGATAGAATCAATGTCCACCGGGTTGAACCCAGTGTGCAGCCCCCTTCCCTCCCAGAGGTGGGGGGTGGTGGGCCACTATGAGGTGGCCCAAAGCCCCAACCCCCTAATCACCTAGTTGGTCTTTCTGGTATGGTCGCCCTCACCCTAAGGCTGCAGGTCTGGGCTGGCCCCACCCTGTAACTCCCAGGTGTGCCCCCAGGCCCACCAAGAAGAACAAAAAAGACCTCCAATCACAGGAAATTCTGAAGATTCAGAGGTGACTTCTCGAGGAACTGAAGTCAAAGACAAGCCAAGGTTTTAATTATACCACATTTACAGTATTTTTTTCTTCATTATTATTAGTTAACAATAAAAATAATATTGTACATATAATTTTATTAAATATGTACATTGTTAATATATTAGAGCACCAAAATATTTATGGTTTTTCTTTGGGTTGTGGGTGTATGAATTTTTTTCCTTGTTAGTCCAAACTTTCTCTCACTAACATTAGTTGATTAAAAAAAAATAATAGTTTTATTTGAAAAAATTAAAACCCTGTTTAAAGGAATGTTGCAAATATAAAAAGAAGAATACCTTGGAGATCCTGCAGGTTTGGTTCCAGACTACCGCAATAAAGCGAGTGATACCAATTTTTTGGTATCCCATGCATATGAAAGTTATGTTTACACTATACTGTAGTTTATTAAATGTGCAATAACATTAAGTCTAAAAACACTGTATATACCTTAATTTAAAAAATACTCTATTGCTAAAAAATGCTAACCATCATCTAAGCATTCAGTGATTTGTGATCTTTTTACTGGGGAGGGTCTTGCCTCAATGTTGATGGCTGCTGACTGATCAGGGTGGTGGGTGCTGAAGGTTGGTTTGGCTGTGGCAATTTCTTAAAATAAGACAATGATGTTTCCTGCATCCATCGATTCATCCTTTCATGAAAGTTTTCTCTGTAGCGTGTGATGCTGTTTGATAGCATTTTATCCATAGTGGAATTTCTTTCAAAAATGGAGTCAGTCCTCTCTAAACCTGCTGCTGCTTTATCAGCTAAGTTTATGGATATTCCAGATCTTTTGTTGCCATTTCAACAATGTTCACAGCATCTTCACCAGGAGTAGTTTCTGTCTCAAGAACCCACGTTTGTTTTGCTCATCTGTAAGAAGTAACCCCTTAGCTGCTGATGGTTAATCATGAGGCTAAAGCAACTCAGTCACATCTTCAGGCTTCACTTCTAATTCTAATTCTCTTGCTATTTCCAATGTATCTGCAGCTGCTTCCTCTACTGAAGTCCTGAACTGCTCAAAGTCATCCATGAAGTTTGGAATAAACTTCATCCAAACGCTTTCCATGTTGATATTTTGACCTCCTCCCATGAATCACAGATGTTCTTAATGGCATCTAGAATGGAGAAGCCTTTCCAGAAGATTTGCAATTGATTTTGCCCAGATCTCTCAGAGCAGTCGCTTTCTATGGCAGCTATAGCCTTACAAACTGTATTTTTTAAACAATAAGACTTGAAAGTTGAAATGACTCCTTGATCCATGAGTTGCAGAATGGTTGTTGTGTTAGCAGGCATGAAAACAACATTAATCTCATTGTACATCTCCATCAGAGCTCTTGGGTAACCAGGTGCATTGTCAATGATCAGTCGTATTTTGAGCATCATTTTTTTCTGAGCAGTAGGCCTAATGGTGGTCTTAAAAATTAAGTATACCATGATATAAGCAGGTGTGCAGGCTTTGTCATTCCATTTATAGAGCACAGGCAGAGTAGATGCAGCATAATTCTTAAAGGGCCTTGGATTTTTTGGATTGGTAAATGGGCATTGGCTTCACCTTAAAGCGGACAGCTGCATTAGCCTCTAACAAGAATGCCAATCTGGCCTTTGTAGCTTTGAAGCCAGGCATTGACTTCTCTTCTCTTGCTATGAAATTCCTAGAACTTTTTCCAATAGAAGCAGTTTTATCTGAAGTGAAAATCTGATGTTTAGTGTAGCCACCTTCCTCAATGATCCTAGCTATATCTTCTGGATAACTTGCTGAAGCTTCTACATCAGCACTTGTGCTTCACCTTGCACTGTTAGGTTATGCAGACGGCTTCCTTCCTTAAACCTCAAGAAATGACCTCTCCTAGTTTCCGACTTTTCCTCTGCAGCCTCACACTTTTCCTCTGCAGCTTCCTCACCTCTCTCTACATTCATAGAACTGAAGAGAGTTGGGGTCTTGTTCTGGATTAGGTTTGGGCTTAAGGGAATGTTGTGGCTGGTTTGATCTTCTGTCCAGACCACTAAAACTTTCTCCATATCAGCAATATCTGTTTTGCTTTCTTATCATTTGTGTGTTCACTGGAATAGCACTTTCAGTTTCCTAAAAGGACTCTTCCTTTGCATTCACAATAGGCTCCTGTTGTTTGGCAAAAGAGGCCTGTTTTTTTGGCCTGTCTCTGCTTTCAATATGCCTTCCTCACTCAGCTTAATCATTTCTGGCTTTTGATTTAAAGTGAAAAATGTGCGACTCTTGCTTTCAATTGAACACGTAGAGGCCATTGTTGGGTTATTAATTGGCTTAATTTCATTATTGTGTCTCAGGGAATAAGGAGGCCCGAGGAGAGGGAGAGAGACGGGGAAATAGCCAGTTGGTGGAACAGTCAGAACACACATGGCGTTTATCGATTATCATTTATCACTGTCTTATCTAGGCAGGGTGCATGGTGCCCCAAACCATTACAATAGGAACATCAGAGATCACAGGTCACCATAACAGATAAACTAATAAAGAAAAAGTTTGAAATACTGAGAGAATTACCAAAATGTGACACAGAGACACAAAGCAAGCACATGCCGTTGGGAAAATGGCACCAACAGACTTGCTTGACAGAGGGTTGCCACAAACCTTCAATTTGTAAAAAGCACACTATCTGCATAGTACAATAAAGCAAAGCACAATAAAAGAGAGATGCCTCCATGAAGAACCTCCAAATGTCCTTCACCTATATTCACCTATTGTTAACAATTTACCCCATTTGCAGTGTCATTCATTCTCTCTCTCTCCAATGCAAACATATTCAAACAGCAAATTTTTTTTCTTTAATTCTTTCTCTAGATTTATGAAAGTGTTGTCAACAGAATGCCTATAAATCTGCTAGCTTTGCCTCGTTTAAATAATTAATTTAATGGAAGCCTCTACATACAACGAAATCTCACCAAATAGTGACTTTAGACAGTAATGACCATGCAAAATTGGTTCTCTTCAGCTAGATGTTAAAGTGGTCCCTAATGTAAATTCTACTAACCCATGCCCATATATTCTCAATTTTCAGTTAAAAAAACACAAGAGTTGCATTTGTTCCTGGTGGATCATGATACAATATTGAAGACTATCTTCTAGGTATTTTATAAACCTCAATTTAAGAAAGATTATTTAAAATGTAATGGAAGAAAAAAATTAACAAAAAATAAAATAAAAACGTAATTGAAAGTGATTGCCCATTAGGTCAATGTAAACAAAGAAAACTCATGACATTTTAAAGACGGGGACTATAAATTTTATCCCTAGTAAAAAGAGACAGAGAGGGAGGGTGAATATGGTGGAGGAGACAGAGAGGCAGAGGGAGAGGAGAGGAAAGGAGACAGGAGAGGGGAGGGGAGGGAAAGGGAGGGGGGGGGAGGGAAAGAAAGAAGGAGGAAGAGGAAGAGGAGGAGGAAGAGAAGGTCTCTCAGAGAGCATTTCTGTAACTAATTTACTAAGTTTTTTGTTTGTTCCTAAAGGCCCAAAGAACTTCAAAGTTGGGAAAGATGTTTGAGCCATGCAGTGTCAACTACCATTAGATCAGAAGTCCCCACTCCACCATCTCTGGCAGGTGGATCCACTGCTTTTGCAGGACATTATTGGGGGGAAATTATGAGATGAAATTTCTTATTCTATTTTTTAAAAGCTTTAATTTTTGGTAGGAAAGGAAGGAGAGAGGGAACGAGGAGGAGAGGGAGGGAGAGAGGGAGGGAGGGAGGAAGGAGAAGTTCCTTCTTGTAGTGAGATTTCCAAGGTAATTGCTGCAGAGGCTTACCTGCCCCCAATTTTAAAACTTTACCATGTTTTGTTATGGTTATAGACGCAAATCCTATTTCCATAAGATAACTGAGATATCCTTGGTGGTCAAAACCATTGCAACCTCCTGGCTGGATCAGTTTTTTTTTTTTTGTTTTGTTTTTACATATGGTAGGTAGTTAATAAACATTTTTAAATAGTTGATTCTATCAAATTCTCGTGTCTCCACTTGATGACAGTGGCCTGCTCCATGCTTTCCTTCCACTCTTCTGTCCTCCTTCCACCTCCTTCAACTAAAGTTACCTTTCCAAAAATCAGAGACTGCCCTGCCTCCTATCTATTTAAAGCAGTGCAGTGCCTCCCCTCTGCTAGCACAGTGAAGTTTAAACTTCTTTCCATAGTCTGAATTCACTGCAAGTAGGTAGACTGGTTTTTACTGGTACTCCTTGTGTGGGCTTTCAAGTGGGGCTGCTTGGTTAAGTCTTAGTCCTTCCTAGGCTTGAGCAAGTCTCTAAGCTCCTGTTTCCCTATTTATAACACAGGGCTCATGTGACTGTATAGGTCTGTTGTGAGAATTAAATGGTATCAACCAAAAAAAACGCTTTGCAAAACTGAATAAACACTAAATAATGCTAATTACTATAAGTAAATATAAGTAAATACTAAATAAATATTAGCCATGGTATTCTGAGAAACAGGTAATTTTCTAGAACCTCTTTGCACTTAAAAAAATTGTTTTCCTTTGATTTACTTCTTTTTTGGAAAAAATGATTAAAAGCAACCACTTTGGTTAAACCTAACGATATTAAGTCTTAAGACTTCATACCTTAACAAAGTTTGTACTATAAATTTAGTTAATATTGATCAACCCCTAAAAGTGGACTGTCTGGTTTTAGATTTTTGTAATCAAACATTAGTAATTTGCCATGGTCCAATTACTGAATGCTTGGACAAGTAAAGAATTGGTTCATTATTGGGGAATGCTGTGCTAGGATATATAACATAAACCATTGTGTATCAGTCTTTTTTTAAAAACTTTATTTTGAAGTAATTTAAAACTTACAGGAAGTTGCAAAAAATAATATTAAACCCATACAGAAAATGCCAACATACCCTCACCCAGATGCCCAGATCCACCAACTTTTAACATTTTGCCACTTTACCATATCATTCTATCTATCCATAATCTATCTATCTATCCTGGAGGGTTTACATTTCACAGAGGTTCCCCAGGAGCTGCTTTCTTGAGAACAGTATGCAAAGACACACAGAGGTAGTCAGTGCTGTGGAATCATCTAGGAGAGCGTGAGTGGTGGATTGGACAAGGGTGATAGCACCAGAGGAGGCATAAATATTCCACATATATTTTTGAAGATGGCCAAAACATTTGCTGATGGTTTTGATATGGGTGTGAGAGAAACAAGAGAAGAGTCAAGTTTGACACCAAAATTTTGACCTGAGCAGCTGGACAAATGGACCTGCCATTTATTGAGAAGAGGAAGACTGTGAGAAAATGTTTGAAGGGAGGATGGAGGACCTCATAAGGTTGAGGTGCCTGTTAGACATCCAGGTGGAGATGCTGAGTACACAGCTGGAGCTACAAATCTGAAGTTAAAAGAATTCAGAGCTGGAGACATCAATTTGGGTGACAGCCAAAAAGGGAGCATGAGAGTCTAGAGGAGCAAGTGTCCTGAAACACTCCAGTGGCTAGAGGTCAGGGCAATGAGGTGGAACTTCAAACGCCACGAAGAAGGAGAACCAGTGAGGTGGGAAGTGACCCAGGGCAGAGGGCTTCTGGGTCCCATGCTGCTGGGCAGGTCACGTGAGGGGGCGTCACTGGATTTAGCAATATGCCATGACCTGGCAAAAGGAGATCTAAGCTCCTTCCAAGCCCTGAAAGTCAACAGTATCCAAGTTTATCCAAGTTATTCTATTAAGAATTAAACAATTAAATAATAAGGGAAGAGCCACATCAGGCTCAGAGGTCACTTAGCTCCCCCCATATTGTAGAGCACGGGTGCGGGAGGCTCCATCTGTTCTCAAAGCTACTACTGTCTTATTCTTTATTTCCACCTGGGGACCCTGGCTTTGAGATGGGAGTTGGGATTCAAACCCAGGCCAGCTTGCTTCCAAGAGCCATGTTCCTTTCTTCTCCTTACATTTTTTTTTTTAACAATTTTTTATTGTGAAATATAACATATATACAGAAAAGTGATAACTTTCAAAGTACAGTTTAACAAGTAGTTATAGAGCAAATTTCAAAGTGCGGTATGGGTTGCAGTTCCACAATTTCAGTTATTTCCTCCTAGCTGTTGTAATACACTGGAGACTAAGAAGAAATACCTATATAATGATTTGGTGGTCATAACCTTTGTTAAATCCTATCTTGTCTTTTGTTGCTACTCCTCCCTCTCATTTGATCACTGTCTCAATCTTCCGGGATATCTGGGCAATGACCACTCTAACTTCTTCATGTTGAAAAGGGGTGTTGACATTATGGGGAAGGGGGATGCAGCTGGTTGATGTTCTTGAAGAAGCTTATGCCTCTGGATTTCAGAACTTATCTGGCATAGGAGCAATCTGAAGGTTTTAAGTTTCTGAAGAATAAACTTAGAGAGTGAAACTTCCATGGAGTCTCAGATAGAGACCTGGGTATTCTTTCGGGTTTTTGGGAATACTGTTGGTTGAGGCTTGGCATACTGTGGCAATTTGCAGTATCTAGCTGAAACTTGCATAAGAGTAAACCCTTAGCCTCTTGACTCTATTTGAAATCTCTTAGTCACTTAACCTTATTTTTGTTACATTTCTTTTCCCCTTTTTGGTCAAGAAGGCATCCTCAGTTCCACAATACCAGGGAATCATATCCCATGTCACCAGGGAGACTCACACCCCTGGGAGTCATGTCCCACGTATTGGGGAGTGTAATGAATTTATTTGCAGATTTGGGCTTAGAGAGAGAGATGCCACATCTGAGAAACAAGAGAGGTTCTCTGGAACTGACTCTTAGGCATAATTATAGGTAGGCTTAGCGTCCACTTTACAGAAGTAAGTTTCATGAGAGCAAGCCTCAAAATCGAGGGCTTGACTTATTAAGTAGGGGGTCCCTAATTTCACATAGCATATATTCTATCCAAAAGAAACAATCAATGTCTCACATTATCCTCACTTATTTGTACAATCATCATCACTCAATTTTAGATAATTTACATAACCCAAAACACCCCATAACTCTTATTTCCCCCCAAGTATATACCCCTAGAATTGGTGTGGTAAAAATAAGGTACTCCTATTAAATATAGTCCATAGCATGCAATAAGTAGTTTTTCCCATATACTACTCTGTTGTTAACTGTTTGTACAAATGTCATACCTTAGAAGTAGATCGTGCAAGAACTTATTCATATTTGTACTGCTAATCTGTGAGATACATGACTTTAAACAACCCCTTTCAATCATGTTTACCCGTTAAGGAACTACCATCACCACCGTCCATTCCCATATCTCTTAGTTCAACCTTGTTAACAAGTCTGTACATATTAGGTAACTGCTCCCCCCTTCTCTGGCTTCTTTCTCTCTCTAGGTCCCCTATATTCTACATTTTAAGACTCTGATTTTACATTATCTAAGGGGTTCATATTAGTGAAATCATACAATATCTTTTTGTGTCTGACTTGTTTCTCTCAACATTATATCCTCAAGTTTCATCCATGTTGTCACATGTTTCAGGATCTCATTCCTTCTTACTGCTGCGTAATATTCCATCATATGTATATACCACATTTTGTTTATCCAGTCATCTGTTGAAGGACACTTGGATTGTTTCCATCTTTTGGCAATTGTGAATAATGCCACCATGAACATCTGTGTGCAAATGTATGGTCTTGTCACTGCTTTCAGATCTTCTGGGTATATACTGAGTAGTAGAGTTGCTGGGTCATAGGGCAACTCGATATTTAGTTTTCTGAGGAACCACCAAACTGTCTTCCACAGCAGCTATACCATTATACAGTCCCACCAACAATGAATAAGAGTTCCAATTTCTACACATTCTCTCCAGCATTTGTAGTTTCCTGTTTCTTTAATGGTAGCTATTCCATGAGATGGTATCTCATTGTGGCTTTGGTTTGCATTTCCCTAATAGTTAATGAAGATGAACATTTTTCCGTATCCTTTTTAGCCATTTATATTTCCTCTTTGGAAAAATGTCTATTTATGTCTTTTGCCCATTTTATAATTGGATTGTTTGCGTAGCAGTCTTTGATCCAAAATCTTCAAACAAATTATTTCCCAAACTATTGCCGGTGACTTTGATTTCCCATCTGGTTATTTTGCTGTTTTCAACAATCCTAATTCTGCAGTTTGTTCTTTATTGTCATTTTGCTTTTTATCTGCGATTACACATTTACAGTTACACAAATGCCAGTTGTTTTTCATAGATTGATTTTATTTTAGAATAACTGGTAGGGTTATAAAATGGTCATCCCTTAGTGACCACTGTTTATATTCCCATGTAAAGGAGTATTACTTTAAAATCAGAACACTAGAGGGTATCTGTGTGCAGAGATGGATTGGGGACAAGCTAGCAGGATCCTTTGTTTAATTCCTTAGGAAGTTTCTGTTTCTCTGCCCTACTTAAGTAAGCCTTGCACAATATCGTCAAGCATGTGAAGGAAAGACTAATTTTCTCATCGGTTAATCTTTGCCAATCCAGGAGATAAACAGCTATCTCGAATCCACATGCATTTTTATAATTTAAGCTCATACAGGTCAGGCCTGTTGCCATGTAAAGCGCACCTCTTGCAGAAAGAAAGATAAATGGAGGGACTTGACCCAGTAATTCTTACACCCTAATAGCTAATGAAGATGAACATTTTTTCATATGCTTTTTAGCCATTTATATTTCCTCTTTGGAAAAATGTCTATTTATGTCTTTTGCCCATTTTATAACTGGATTGTGGAAGAGGGTAGAACATGGGCGGTGGGGAGTAGGGTGAGAGCCGAAGAATTGTCAGGGACATAAAAAAATATAGCAGTCTAGATAAAATGAAAGGGATAAATATGTTTAACCCAAAGGAATAGAGACTAAAAGGAACATATTAGCAATTAGTACTGCAAACTTAGGTACATAGTATTTATTTAGCCGAGCACGCTAACAAAGCTGCACTTTCTTACATGGCAGATTGCTCAAAAGTTACAAGACATCTGTCCTTCCAGCCACCTCTGAACCACTGCTTTCCACATGGAGCTGTAAATAAACAGCAACAAGCAGCAGCACATGTATTTTGGATGTTTCAATTTACAGCCTTTTAAAATTTATCCTTTTTTTAAAAAGTTTTACTGTGTGTTGGCAGTTTTACTTCCAGTGCCTAACACTGTACCTAACACACGGTAAGCTCCCAATAAGCATTTGTTGGATGAGAGAAACAATGAATGAGTGACTGTATTTGGCTGGATAGCATATGTGGTGAGATGTCAGTTGAGTCGAAGGGTCACGATTGCTGTCAAAATTTATTTACATGTAGGGATGGAGGAAAGTTCCTGATGGTGCAAAATTGCTGACAACCATAATAATAATTGCAATAATAGAATAATGTATATCTGATCTTGTGTTTCAAATTAGTTAAGTTGTATTTTAATTTTGAGTCCGGGTGGAGGACAGATGTGACACAATGGAAAACGAGGCTGTAATGCATGAGAAAAGATAGTTTTTTTCTTTCAGGTTCCAGAAACAGGGGATGTGCAGCTCTAGGAGCTAACTGAAGCTTGATCAGCTCGGGTGCTCTAGTGGGGAGCACCTGGGGAGAGCAGACAGCCCCGGGGGCTTGTGCCTTCCTTGTGGTCCAGGGCTGGGGGTTGGTAGATTTCCTGCAGGAGTCAAGGATTGGGCAGTTTAAAGCAAATATGTGGGAAAGGGAAAGGAACTGGGGGCCTGAGGGCAGTGGGGATGGTGAGCTTACCATTTGGGACCAGCTGTATTTCCAGCTGAGTTGTGTGGGTGGTGGCCACAGATGTGCATTTGGGTTCTGAGGGCATTTCTGCCCCGGGCTGGGAAGCTGCTTATTAACTAGGCCAAAGGCCAGTGCTGAGGCCAGTGGCTCAGCAAAGCAAGGTGGATTCCCAGGCAGCACACAATAAATTTGACAGTTACAAAACCTTGCCCTGTGCTTTAGCCCTTTGGTTTAAATAAGAATATGTCCTTTATCCTGAATTTCAGGAATTTAAATAAAAGTCATCAAACCGTCTGGCATAGAAACTGCCACTTGTGTAGGCTTCACTTCTGAGGTCATTCTCAGGCCTCACTTTCCTTAAACTATTTCCTCCTTCAAGGCCATGTTCCCCTTGACTTCCATGAACAAACTCTTTTCTCCTTTTTTTTTTTCCCCTGCATCTTTTGCCATTACATTTCCACCTCCTTGGCTCACTTCTCTTTCCTGCCTCCTGAATATGGTGTTTCACTGGGGTTCTATCCTTTATTCCATTTATACTTGGCTCTTGCTAAAGGACCACATCACTTTCTCCAGCCCCAACCTCTTCCTGAGCTCCAGGCCTATGTCCAGCTGTCGGTGTGACACCTTCATTTGGATGATTTCTAATGACCTCAAAGTTTCTCAAACTAAATCAAGTTTTTTTTCCCTCTGTCAAGCCAAACCTTCCTCCTTCCTAGATCTCTTGTTTTAGTAAAGGAACTGCACTTTTTTTTTGTTTTAATGTGGCCACTCAATCCAGAAAACTGAAAATGTATCCACTTTCCTCTCTTGTGCCTCATGTGGTTGATCTTGAATTCCTATGAATTTAGCCCCCTTTCCAGCCTGTGGCTCAGTCCTGTCCCCTGCACGGCCATGGCCCCTGGTTTACTCAGGCTGGTAATGTTTGCCTGGACCATAGCAGTAACTTCCCAACCAGTTGTCCTGCTGCACCTCCTACCTGTTACCACCACCTTCTTCTCCCTAAATTCCACCATCTCTGGCTTTTCCAGAAACCGAATCAGATTTTATTTGTCAGTGAAACAAACCTCTAAAGTTCTTAGCACAGCATCATGTCATTTCAGAAGCTCTCAGCCTTCCTCTCCCATCTCACGTCTGCCTTTTTCTCCATTTCCTCCTCTCTGTCGTCTATTCTACATTCTTACCCCAATTAGCCATTTGTCATTCTTCATGTGCAAAACTGCTGTTTTTTTTTCACTTGTTTCCCTCCTCATAATATTTGTTCTGTCTGACCTTCCTTCTCATGTTTGTCCACCTTATGAATTCGTATTCATCCTTAACAGATGTAGTTTATTTTTTGGAAACCTTCCCTAATCCACCCAATAACTAAATGAATATTCCCACAACATTACCATTGTACTTTGTACATATTAATATGTTATTCTGTTTCAAGAGTCTTTCTCTTCATGTGTGAACTCCATGAGGACGTGAGGATAGAGACCAGGTCTCATTTGTACTTTCATCCGCACAGTTAGCACAAAGATGTAAAATAAGTGTTTGTTGAATGAATGCATAAATGAGTATATTGATCATTTTGATCTTAGAGGCTATCTGGCTCATCCATCCGTAATTTCCTCTCAGCCTCTGGATTGTTGCCATATACCATATCAGCTTCTCTGTGATAGACATTTCATACCTCAGTGAGATTCTCTTTTGTCCTGATGGGCATTCATTATCTTCTTGTTTGAGTTAACTCTTCTTAGGCTTCCGTTTTCAAGTGTTGTGTAAAGAGTCCATATAATTTAAATCATCAGCAGCAGATGCATATCCAAATCCAGAGCTCAGAAGAGAATATGCCATCCAATTAAGCAAAAAGATTATTCTTCAAGCCATGAGGTAACTCTTGAAAAGCAATTAACATATTGCACATTACTCCTATGAGACGCAAACTGTTTCTTCCCCATCTTAATTTGCCTGCTTAGAAAAGACAGGAAAAGATAGATGAGTTTATGCTCAAGGTGTAGGCATTTCCCTTGTTGCCAATGAACCAATTTCCTTTTCAGATTTGCAGAATATTGATACAATTATTCTTTCATCAGACATGAAATTTGAGTGTATAACCAGTTTGTGGAAATCACCTAGTAATTTATTAGGTTGATAACAGCAATTAAGGCACAATTGCTTCTGAGAAATATAAATTGACTTTTCATTTTAAATGGATAATTTAACATTCTAAGCCACAGACATAGAATGTAACTAACTTCAGAGATAAGAAGTTTGTTTCTCCTGTTATTAAAATTAAAAAAGAAAAAATCAAACATTGATAATTCAGTAACATTATTCAATTGCTAGATTATTCTCTTCATGTCATTTCTAGGTTTTCTTCCTTGGCCTTTTACCTTGTGACTATTTAAGGAAGAAATGAGGGAGAGGTTTTTGGGCAGAAATGAGGTGCTAGTAGAGCATCCAGTGGTGAAGTCCACTGTGTATTTGCACAGAGGGCTGGAGAGGCAAGAGGGTCAGGAATGGACATGGAACTTTGGTTCTCTTTCACAGGAGGTGATGGGTGAGGCAAGGGAGTAGTTGAGCTCTCCAAGAAAGAGAGTATTGAGAGAGCATCTAAAGACAAGGAGCGGGATCTTGAGATGCGCTAATGTGCTATAAATAGGAGAAGTGTATCAAGGTAGAAGAACTGGGGGAGAGATGAGAGAAGGAGCTGTCAGAGCGGTAGGAGGAGAACCACAGCAAAGTATGTCTTGTAAAGCCTTGATCAGGCTTAATTTAAGGAGCTTATTGTAAATGGCATTTAATACCTACCGCTTGGAGGTCAAGAGGTTGCAGACTGAAAGAAAAGTTGGCCCACAATGTCAATCACCATAGAGGGTTCAAGGAGAATGAAGGAGAAATGTGACTATTTTTCAGCAAAAGTGTAAAATCAGTTTTGTTTTCTTTTGTTGTCATTGTTGTTGCTCTACCTGTAAACACTTGGATTGATTCAATGCATTTCGGACACCAGCTTTCTAATCAATCTGGATGTAAGGCTAAGAGTGATTACCTTTGCTCTGCTTTGTGGTGATTAGTTGTAAATTAGTGAACTTGCCAGAGCTTGGGAGCATACCTAGGAGATGCCCCACAACTCAGCAACTCACCCGGTTAATCACGCCATCCATCGGGAACATTCCAGAGCTGGACTTCCTCATTCAGTTGACTCATTACCTTTGCTAAACCACTATATCTTCCTCAGTATCAGTTTTTTCCTATAAAGTGAAGTTAACGTGGACTTAGAGTTCTCTTGTTTTAAAAAAAATTAAGTATCTAGGTATAAAAGGTGCTGTTGAATTATCAAGCATTATCTTCATCATTTATTTTGGATGAAACTGAACTGTTTAATTATAAATAATATCCTAAGCAGATAAATCACATAATTAGTTTATTTTTAAGGATCTGCCTGAGAAGAAAGAATAAGTGATCAATAAGATACTATGCAATTTGAAACTTAAGGCAAGTGGAAAATGGTGCTTAAAGTTTTTCTGAAGTTTAATAAAAAATAGATGAGTAAAACTCAATGTCCTTAGTATCTTCCTTCTCAAATGCAACCCCAATTAGTTCAAGAGAAACTTTTCATGTAAAGACAGAGATATTCTCACTGGGAACACTTATCAGGCAATGAAAAAGATGAAAATATATCTGTATTAATTATTGATACACTACAGGGAGAGTAAGTGTTTAAAACTGAACAAATAACATGCTTTTTGATTTAGACACCTCATTTAATTTATTTAAATGGTCTTGACTTATGCTTTTATCTCTGACTTCAGTTTTTAAAAGAAGTATTTAATGCATTCAGAGCCAGAATTATGATCATGCATCATTGTCAGTAGGGTGTTTCTTTCTCAGCTTTCAGTGCTACTAAATTCCTTTTTTCCTCTGTGTCAATACGCACCTTAATGGGAAAACTGGGAGAGACTGCCCCAGGGTTAGTAGTCATATATTTTAAACTAGGTAATCATATTTTTGTTTGTTTGTTTAAGAACACTATACTGAACATTTAGCCAGTGGGTGTTTGTAGGACTTATTTGTTGATTTGTTTTTGTGTGTTTGCGTGTGTGCATGTGTGGTTTTTTTTTTTTTTTTTTTTTTTTTTTTTTTTTAAGGATTGTATCATTGCAGCAAAGTAATACACAAAATAACCTAAAATGCCTTAAACCTTGATCCCACTAGAGCTTTCTGTGGCTTCCCATGACCTAGATAATATCTAAAGGGGAAGGAAATATGAAGTCCGAAGCTTTAGTTTCTCCAGGCATGCTCAGTTGTCTTCAAGTTTCGCACAAGCCAAGGCACCATTATCTCCAAATCACCTAGCTTTTTACCACCTTCTTCAGGTAGCAAGAACCAGAAGCACTCACTAATTTTATACTTGGGAATGAAGGGTGGGGAAAAAAGGGTCGTGGTGGTGCCAGTGAAACATAAAACCTACCCAGATAAACCCCAAGACAGGCAAACAACAAAATTTAAATATTCAAAGGTAAATAGGAAGGTGAGAGTGAAATAGAGGAGTAAAAGAAGGGAAGTAAAGACACGCACCTTGTGATATCTTCCTGAGAAAATCTCAGAATAATTCAAGGAGACCTCCAAGAAAGGTTTCCTCACTTAAACATGCATTATGATTTCTTTTCTCTGTTTTTCATTGCTTTAATTATTCCATATTAGAAAGACATATTTCTTTAGAAGAATGAGTTTGACTAATTTTATCTTCCTCTGTGATTCTTTTTTTGAGATCTTTGAAAAATTGAAGTGAATGACTGCGTAAGGACATGTTGACATTTATTCTTTCTGGTGCTTTTTGATCTGAAATAGTTATGTTGGACAGCAGGTGGTAAGGTCTAGTGTTTATTAGGAAGAACAGCACAATTTATGATTTTCCTTTGTTGCTACTTTGAACTATGAAGTTGGTAAAACAAACAAACAAACAACAAAGACAACAAAAGCCAGGACACATTTATCTTGCAAGGTTGTCACAGACAACAAAGGAAACCACATACCATTAGCATTCTCATACCACTAGCATTTTTCTTTTCCATGTGCTTATATGATTAGATTGGGGGAACAAATTACTAAAGCACCCCACACTTTATATTATCAAATTGTTTTCCTCGTTTTTTTCACATTTTGAGAAGTCTGTATACATTTACGATGATTACGTAGTTCTCAAAAAAGTTTAACTAACGTTGACAACCAGAAAAATCTGAAGACTTAAAGATAAATAAAATTTTCCCACTTCTCTTTCAAGCAGTTTCTTGGCTACTAAACAATAAAAAGAGTCACCTTTATCAGCTCTGCCTTAAGAGTCTTGGGAACTTACTCTGCAGATACAAAACCACTTCATCAATGTTATGTGTATGCTAGAACCTTTCCACTGACTTAACTCTAATTACAAATATTGCTTTTATGTTCCAGATCTTACCAGCTATGCCAAATTTTCTCAGTTACTGCTTTGAGTGCAATGAGATGCAAACTCAGCTTTAAGGTGGTTAATTTCTAGTGACACAAAGACTAAGATATATTTACTTTGTATAGAATAAATGTATTTTAATACCTACTGACCAGTTTGAAACTAGAGGTGGGGGATTAAAAGTGGAATGAAGTAGCATTTTAGTTCTTTTATCCCTGGTGGTTCAGTGCTTTCCACACTTTCTTGAAGTATGAAGGAAGCAGGTACTGCTGCAACTTTAGTTTCTGAGATGGAGAAATGGCTGTTGTTTTTATCATGGCGATCAGCATCATTCATTAGCATTATGCCTGCAGAGCGATACATGAGGGACTCAATGCAGTGCAGCGATTAGGAGAGCAGATTGCAGAGCTGGCTTTCCCAATTCCAGCTCTGCCATTTGCTCCAAGCATGAGCCTGGACAAATTATTCATCTCTCAGGACATGTTTCTTGCTATATCTAGTTGACATCTAGTGTTTTTCTACAAATGTATTTTATTTTGTTGTGTGATTCTATAGTAAATGAGGTTTTTAAACTGGATATTCCATGTGTCTATGAAGGCTGATGATTTTGCATATTAATACAAGCACCTTTGTGAATTATTTTTACAAACTGTAGCAATTTCTCAGTAGCTTCCCATATTTTTCCAAGTAAACAATTGTAATCTGCAAACAGTGATGGATGGTTTTTATCTTCTTCTAGTTTTCACACTGTTTAGTTCTTTCTCTTTTCTTCTTGTGTTTTCTAGAAACTCCAGAAAGATAGCCAATAACATTTTTATGAATTTTGAGATATTTTTATTTTGTCCCAACAGTGGATTGCTTCTGTTACTTTCCATTGAAGCATGATACATTTTTTGGAATAGGATATTTATAAATAAATAATACAGTATGGTGTACACAGAGATATACACAGACTAGGATACAATTTATTACCAATAACTTAATAATTTCCAAATTCAGTGGATCATTTCAGTCTTGATCTTATTTGTCCTCTTCACTGTTAACACCAACCTTTGTAAAATTCTGTTTAAGCTCTCTGGTCATCTAGAGCTGTACAATCTCCTGGATCTAGTCAGGCTTCTCTGCCCATTCCTTCACTGCCTCATTTGTGTGTTCTTCTCTTATACACTTAGGGTTTCCCAGTGTTTTGTCTTTGGTTCACTCTGTTATCTCTTCTTGGATATCATATCCATTCTCATGGCTTCCACTCCTGTGTTTATGCTAATGATTCCAAAACTTTATAACTGTCCCAGGTTTCTATTTCACTTATGATCAACTTACCCACCAGAATGTTCCACCTAAAGGAACGATAGGTACCTCAAATGCATCATGGTCAAAATAGAATTTCATTGTCTTCACGCCTTAAACCTGCTTTTCTTCCTCCATCATCTATTATAATTATTTAGTGGTCAGCAGATATTGTCTTAAAGGATCAACAGTGAATATTCTAGGCTCTGTGGACCATCTAGTCTCTGTCCCAACTACTCACCTGTGTCAGTGGAGTATGAAGATAGCCATAGACAACATGTCAACAAATGGGTGTGTCTGCATTCCAATAAGACTTTAATCTACAAGACAGGAGGTGACTCCCAGAATGCAGTTTGCTGCCTCCTGCAGCTCTCCATACCTGAGTTGCCCATATTAGGAATTTAGGTTTTATCTTTGACTCCTTCTTCCTCATTCTCATAGCCAATAAATTTCCAAATCCTGACAAATTCACGTTCTAATTGTTTCCCAGATCTGTGCTCTTCCTTTTATCTATACAAGCACAATCCTAATTTGTACACCCACTATCCCTCTCCTAACAAGAACTGGTAATTGCTCTTACCTTCTACTTCTAGTCCTGTCAAATCTAACTTCCCCAACTTCCAGACTGAATGTTCTAAAACCAAACAGTATCACTCTCGTGCTTTCAGCTCTTTGATGATGCTTCATGGCCAAAAGAGGTGCTCACAGATGGAAAGTTGCTTAACATGGCATAGACGTCTCTACTTGACCTGGCTGTTGGTGCCCTCTCTAATCTGTCCCCAATCCCATTTTTGTTAGCTCAGGTCCTTAGAGAAAGAGACATCAAGATGATATTAAACATAAGGAACAATTGCCTATGAAGGATAAAGTGGGAGAAACCAGGAAGGAAAGAAGATAGGGTAGGAGGAGGCAAAGCCCAGTTCTGAGAAGGTGTCCATCAGGCCAGGGAGGAGTTCCAAATAGAGGTTGCCTGTTGGAAGAGTCTACACTGCAGAAACAGCCTAATTGTGCTCAGTGATAGGCTGGGAGCTGCCAGGGCCGAGCATGGCCTCTGTGTGAAACTGGTGGACCCAAAGGTGGACAGTTTCTCTTGAAGACGAACAGCTTGGTGCATTCCCAGGGTACCACATGTTGTGACTTCACTCTTTACCCTTCAGCGTCATTGTATCTCTTGTAATTCTCTTCATATGCTATGATTTCTCTCACCTCCATGCTATCTCACTTTCTATTCTATCTACGGTGCTCCTTCATGCCTCTTTGCTAGGCCAACTGCTTTTTCACCCTTAGTCTCAGCTGAGACATAATTTCCTCCAGAAAGACTTCCTTAACCACTTCTAATCTCTCAACTTTGCAAATTGCCATTACTGAGTCATCCCTTAACAGCTGACTAATATTTCCAAGTTACAATTGTTGTATATGTTTTTGTGTTTTCACTAGACAAAAATCCTTTCTTGAAAAAAGGCATTATTTAGCATGTGTCCTCAGACACGATAGTCCCTGCCTCCCATTTGTTGAATGAATGGTTATCCTCTCAGTTATCCGGTGGAAACATGATATGCACCAAATGGTGTGAAAGAGGACATCATGATAGATGACCCTTGTGCCATCACATTTTGTTTAGGATGATTCTATAGATTTTTTTTAAGAAATCACTTTTATAATTATAATTTTTTTAGACCTATTTCCAATGAATATGGGAAATCTGATAGAGTTTAAGGATCACTGGGCTCACAGTCAGAAGACCTGTGTCCCCATTTACTATTTGATTGACCAGGGGACATCTCTGGTTTCAGTTGCTTCTTCAAGGAGATGGTTGTAATAATACCAATGACACACAATTGTGGACCTATCAAATCACTGGTGATATATTCAACTTCTTGCTTTGACAGAGTTCTCTCTGCTCCCTCCTCTTGTAAGAGCCCGCATCAGCCTTAACTCAGTGTTCCATGACTGTGCTGCAATTTTATATCACATAACTTCCGGTGGAGAGAATGGATTATAGATGTGATGTAAAAGCAATACTCTTTGAACAATTTGTGTGGGCGCTGAGTACAGGTAAATGTATTATTCTGGGACGAAGCTTTGAACTATATGGTCTCCTGAATTATTTCAGGTTAAAATTTTATAGAGTTCAATGTTGGAGAAAATGGAAGATGAGTAACATGGAACTAGAGAGTTTGTCCCAAACTGACTTGATGCAGAATTGGATCCTATCCTCCTTTTGCTTCCATGAGAATTATTGTGGGGGCTATCCTTATTCCTTAATGCCAGACTTCCTAACTACCACTCCATAAAATGTAAAAAAAGAAAGAAAACAATGATTTTTAAAAGGAAAGATGATAAAATACAAACTGAAAAAGTTAAATTAAAATCATAAAGCATGAAATAGCATGTAAGTCAAATAAGGAGAATGAAAATAGGCAACCTGAAAATAAATAACAGTAAGTTAAAAGATATAAGCAAAAGATACAATAAGAAATGCAGAGCCACAATTTTAACATGAATTGAAATGACAATGTAAGTTGGAACTAAAAGACACAAAGGAGAAATGATTACATAAGCTTTACTGATGCAAGCAAAAGACTTGGGTATTTAAAATGTAAAATCTCAGTGGATTAAAATAGGTCCGTACAGTTTGGAAAGAGCATAAAATGCTCTCTCAGGAACACGGCTTTGCTATAAAGGGAGAGACGAGGACCCTGGACCTTGCCCTTTTGCTGTTTGATGTTGGCATGTTGCCAGTTTAAAATACTCCGTCAGGGACCAGAGAGGAGGGTTTGGATCCTGAATGACGATGACATGCTCTTTTCCACCAGCAGAGGGCAAAAGCGAGCAGGCAGCTGCGCAGAGCGCTGAGGCAGCGCGGGCTGAAGCTCCGGAATCAGCCAACCTGGCGCTGAACCTGAGAAATAAGGTGACGGGTCCTGGGTGCTTAATCACCGCTGAATCTGAAATGGCTCTGGGGTGCGCTGGAGAAGAGAATGTGCCTACGTTTTATGTTTAGTTTTGTTTTAATCACTTCCAAATAATGCAGAAGTAAACATCCCTCCCAACAGTGCCCTTTGGCTTTCCTTCTTTTTTTTTTGCTCAGGATTCAACTCTAGGAGTTTATTTTCGCAAGTTACTTTAGCAACTGTAGACAGACCTGCTCCTTCCAGCCCTCGACCTCTGGTTTCATTTAGTACTGCTTTAAATTGTTCTTGTCCTTTTCTCATTTCCTAAAGCCTGTTTGATCTGTTTGATCTCTGAAAACACATACATCCACCCACCTATACATACACCCACGCACATGCATGTACCCCTATTTCCCCTTTGCCCATACACACAGTCCATACCCACCACTTGTAGTGTACATGCACACACACGTGGGCACAGACACACACACGTGCATGCATGCCCTCTTGCTGGCCTTCACCTTTATATTTTTTCTCTCCCTTGTGGGGCTTCTCTCCGCTAGCCCTTCTCATCCATCATTGCACTGCTCCACATCTCCACCACTGATATAGATTGGAATATTGTAAATTTTTTGTTTATTTTCTAGGGAGTGTTTTTTTAAAGCTTTCCCCCTGTGATTTATAAATAATGAATAATTCCATTAGAAATGTAATGGATAGTGTGACTTTCATGCAGAAGTGTTTCAAGTTCAATGTTTCAATGCGTTTACTTTCACGACAGCCCTGGGCCGTAGCAGGTTGGGAGCTCATTTGGCTGACACTGCAAAATCTCTCCTGCTGCATTTCCCAAACTGTGTTCCTTAGATTTTCATAGATAATGCATGCATTTTAAAAGGGACCCTCATTGCTTAAATAGGTTTGGAAATGTTCCAGTAAACTGACTCTTTTAAGGCAGAAATTCCCAAAGTATTTCATATGATAATTTGCTCTGGGCCATGCAATATTTCCAAAACATATTTGGCAAGGGAAACTTCCATTTTCATCAAAATGTTACATCTCCAAGCTCAGTGTTCCATGGAAAATAATTTAGGAAATAATATTCTAATGACAGTAGCACATTTTCCTCTGTGCTGCACAGAAACTTCTGTATAATTGCCCTGATTGAAGAGTTCAAATTTACCACAGTATATTTCCATCAAATTAGGACTGCTTTATGTTTTTAGTCCAAAAGTATGGTGAAAAATCTATCCTAAAGCCAATATAGGATTCTGGAGAGTCTCCTGAAACCTCAAAGCAGAATAAAAATTTCACTGTGCTTTATGTTAATATGCTTTTCTATAAAATATTTCTTTCTTTGAAAAGTATTCATCTTTATAAGGAAGACAGTCTAAGTCTATTTTGATTGGCTGTTTAATCAAAACAGCAGTAACTAATTACTGCTAATAGCATGTTGCATGTTAAAAAAAAAAGTCTCATACATGCATTAAGGGGAAAGCAGCCGAAAGTCACAGAGAGACAGAGAGAGAGAGACAGAAGGCAAGAGGGAGAGGAAGAAAATTGCATGGGCCCCACTAGGAAGTCACTGCAGATACAGCTCTAATAAGAAGGCAGGATAGCAGGGTGTAGCAAAAACCCATGTGTGCCCCTTTCTGGTTTCCTTGGAGAATCTGACCTATACTGATGAACCCTAAAAGACACGCTGTTCCAGTTTGCTAATGCTGCCGTTATGCAAAATACCAGAAATGGATCGGCTTTTATAAAGAGGGTTTCTTTGGTTACAAAGTTACAGTTTTAAGGCCTTAAAGTGTCCAAGGTAAGGCATCAACAGTCAGGTACCTTCACTGGAGGATGGCCAATGGTGTCCGGGAAACCTCTGTTAGCTAGGAAGGCACGTGGCTGGCGTCTGCTTGCTCCCAGGTTGCGTTTCAAAATGACATTCTCCAAAATGTCAGTGTCAGCTTCCAATGGCTGTCTTCAAAATGTGATTCTCAGCAGCAGCTCTGAAGTCCTTTTATTTGTGAGCTTTTATAAGACTCCAGTGAACTAATCAAGGCCCACGCTGAATGGGCTGGCCCACACCTCCATGGAAATAATCTAATCACAGATATTACCCATAGTTGGGTGGGTCACATCTCCATGGAAACAGCTAATCTAGAGATTCCAACCTAATCAATACCAGTCCGTCTGCCCCCACAAGATCGCATCAAAGAATATGGCTTTTTCTGGGGGACATAATATATACAAACTGACACACACATGCACACACACACACACATAACTGAGGCTCTCTGGAGTGTTGTACAAAGGGCACATGGCACAAAGTCTGAGGAGCACATTTCTGAGTTGAGTAAACATCTGTTTCCAACCTTGGCCAAGAGGGAAGAGGGTACTGTATGATGGCCACACATGCCAAAGCCTGCCACAGAATGGCCATCTCCTGATTGCAGGAACTTGTGACCTGGCCTCTAAACTAAAGCAGGAGCTTAGTCCGTTTAGGTGATTTTCCTGGAAATACAAGGTTCCCGTGGCCATCTGCCAGCATTCCTTCCTCTGGACCTCATCATCCTTGTGCTGAAAGCATCTCTCTGCTATGGAGATTTGCATTTTTAACAGGAATTAGATAATCAGAGCCACCATTTCTCCCAGCACAGCCTTCAGCAAATACCGTAGGATGCTTTGGAAGGTAAACCTTCCCGGAGCATATAGCTCGTCTGATTATATAATAACTAATCTATTATTTTATACACCTTTAGAATGAAAAGATCACAAAAGTGTCCCTTACTGTCTCTTTTATCCTCTCACTAATAGGGACACAGGATGTACTCTGCAGATAGCTGATTAATGATTGACACTGGTATTACTATCTACTTTCATTTGCCTTTCTTGTTATATTTGTAGGTGTGATAAGTAGTGTTTTCTAATAACCTTTCTTTTTTTCATTTGATGGACATTCAAGGATTAATCCCTCAAAGCAAACAGTAAGGAAATGGCAATTGCATCAAAGGATCCTAGGATTGGAAAACCATTTGCTCCGTTCTCTACTCCGTTCAGTACTCTGCACTGATGAGCCCTCACCCCCTGTGAAGATGAGCACTCCATTTCAGGAAGCAGGTCATTCCGCTTTGGTTAAACTTTGTTGGAATGATCTTCTTTGTCTTGAGCAGAATAGACTTTCCCAGGAAAAACCAGCCATTGAGCCAAGTCTGCCTCTCCTCTATTTCACACAGTTAATTATGACATACTTCATATGTCTTTCCACAACTGTGACCTTCTGGGAACAGTATTCTCCAGGTTCTGCTCCTACCACTCTGACTATATTTTCTTTCTTCCTTTTTGATTCCTCATCCTTCTATCTACCCTTGGAAACTGGCATTAACCATGTGTACTTTAATCTTCTTTCCTTGCTGACTTCACTCTACTGGGCTATCATCCACTGCCTTATAGCCAAGTAGCCTGGCAATTCTCAGGTCCCTAGAATGGCTGATTTATCTCCCGAATGCTGGATGAATTTTCCTTCCACCTCTAGACATCTCCACCTGCACAACTCCAGGCTCCTCAAACTCAGAAGGCACAAAACCAAATTTCCATTCTCTGCACTACCTCCATCTCGGGATACATCTTGGGATACATTTAATTGTGACATGCATGCACTTATATGTTATGAATGCTTTTTCTAAAAGACTCATTTTTATATAAAAGATATTAGTCCTATTGGGAAATTAAGCTGTCTTGAGTATGCCTGCTGAATGTTATTTGACAAATTTTCAAAAGACTAATAATACTGTCCTCTTCTCATGAGGAGGACATAATGTGTACTCCAGTCACAGCTAACATATTCTAAGTTGTTGATTGTATATATTTTTCCAGCTCTGGGACTCTAAAATATTTCCATAATCCCCCAAAATGCTACTCTAATATGTGTCTTCCTTGAAGGCCACATATTAAAAACAGTGCCAAGCCGGTATCACAATCGCATTTGAAAACTTCCACCGAGACGTCTAAATGGCCTTTACCAAGGACACAGTCTTTCAACAAGATGTACTGTTTTCTCCCTAAAGATTAGATTTCAGGGAAACTATTTTACAAAGAGTTGGTACTTTGTCAAGGCCCCTTTAGAATTTGTCTAAGTAACCAGTTTCTTCTCCTTGTCCTCACCCCTGGTATTTCTCCTTTAGAAACAGGATGCAAAGGCAGTGGTCTCTTCTCTGCTGACTCTTTACTGTAATACTCACAGAACAAGATTATCCTGGACCCCATGACCTTCAGCGAGGCCAGATTCCGGCCGTCCCTCGAGGAGAGGCTGGAGAGCATCATCAGTGGCGCGGCCCTGATGGCAGACTCGTCCTGCACGCGCGACGACCGTCGCGAGAGGATCGTGGCCGAGTGCAACGCGGTGCGGCAGGCGCTCCAGGATCTGCTCAGCGAGTACATGAATAATGTAAGTCCTGGGCTCTCTCTTCTCATGTCTCCGTGGATTCCGACCGTGATCCTTTGGCTCTTTGAAAGCATGCCTGGCATGAAAAGAAAGTAGGGGTTCCCCAAAGAGTGTTGGATGAAAGCGAGAAGTGCTTTGGGAGAACCTGGGTTCTGGTTTCGCCTCAGGATGTATTTTCAATGTAGAAGAGATTGGTGGAGAGTGAAATCTTCTTAGGAAAACTTTGGCTTTTTCCTTGAGGGATTTCTTCTTGGTTATTTTAGTGTCTGGCTTTTGATGGAGGTAATGGTTGATGGGAGTTGGTTGATTGTTGATGGGAAAGACTGAAGATATTCTAAGTCCTCTCTGTAAAAAAAAAAAAAAAAAACACAAAAAAACAGTACTATAGATGCTAATCTTCATCCCTAAGAACCATTAATAGACATAGGTTTTTCAATGCCCCTACAGGGATGGGTAAGGCAGACAATTTCCAATTGCAGAAGAATGCAGAGGATCTTTATTGATTCATTATGCAATTAGAATTTCCCATGAGAGCAGGTCTCCAAGTTTTGAAATAAGTATTTGTGGTATGTAGATTTGCAGCACGTGTAGTAGCCATCCTCTCCTACAGTTATAAAACATGATGGACGTTGTTTGCCTGACAACTACAAGAGAGAGATGAAATTCGTGTTCTTTGCTTTGTAAAACACTGGATTATGGTTCTATTGCTTTGTTCCATTCATTCAGCTGAGGTGACGTTGTTGAGGCCCCGCGCTTGCAGCAGTGAATAATCCCGAGTTCCTCTTCTTCCGGACCCCTGGGTTTGACAGAATTCAGGATAAAGTGGAAAAATGTGGATAAAGTAAGGTTTTGACATTATATACTGATGGAATGACCTGGGAGTGGTCAGGTAGGTAACAGGACGGCTGAAAATCTGCTCTCTGCTTCTGAAGCACATGCTGGGTCCTGTTCAAATATCCAGAGAAAGACAATGCTGAGGCAAAGCAGCCAACCTGTATCCTTCCCCCACATCATGATTCCCATCCTTTCTGCCTCCATCCCTAAGGGACACACAGGCCAGGAGCTAGGACTGGCGAGATGAGTGCTGATCATGCCACAATCTCCAGATAACATTTATTTAAAGAGCAAAAAGATGTCCAGTGGGAACTCCCTACAAAATTAAAAAAAAAAAAAAAAAAAAAATTCCCTTCCATGAACTTTCAGATTCTTTGAGTTTGGAAGACTTGCCCATTTCCAGCACACTGTGAATCAGATGTAGCTGCATCCTGCAGTGTCTGCTTATGAGGACTTCTGCTAAGCAGAATGGCCCTGGCTGCCCAGCATTTTCTGTGGCTTTGGTCTACAGGTATTACGTAGGGTACAGCTAAAAATGTTGATCACCAGCATCTCCCACCTTGGGTAAATCTTTTGAACAGCAGATTCATCACAAAAGAATGCTTATAAAATTTTGGATTCTGTGTATTCATTGTTGTTGGTTTTTTAACACAATAGCAGCAGTTTAATACATGTATGTGGAACTGGTTTTATATTAAGGCAAGCTGGTATTTCTGATAGCCAAAGCATAATTACTGTCAAAGAAGGAAGTAGAACAAAAAACAGTAAAACAGTAGAAAACATGAAATTACAATGATGGCTAAGTTCTCAGTATAAATAAAGGAGAAAACAAATGCATTCCTGTGAATGGAAATCACAGAATGTGATTAAAGAAGAGTTGATTGAGGTGTGACATCCAATTTTTATATTGGTGTCTAGAATCTTGTCAAGTGGAAGTTTTTCTTTCAGTGTAAACTTGTACAGATCAGAAGAGCTGATGGATTTTTGTGTTTTATTGACTCCAGGTGCTTGTTTTTCTGTTCATAACTTTGTGATGCAGGAAGGTTTTGTACTTTTGTTGAAAACATGATTTTGATTTTGACATGGTTCTGGATAATATGCAGATGGGTATATTGCTTACGTTTTGAAATATGCACATTTTGTTCACGTTAAACCTTTGGTTCAAAACTTGAAATAAAGCACCTCCTATTTGGCTTTTATGTAAACTGTATAAAATTTAGTTGGGCTTTGGTGATTTCAAGATAGAATTGGGTGCAGCTATACCAGCCACATCATCTCTTCCCGGTGTACTCTTCTATACTGCCACAAAATCAATTTGTATTTCTTTTGATATAGCATATATTAGTATAAATACACACACCTATGGTTCTACTGAACAGTCTTTACATTTAATAGCAACCAATAAATTAGTGCATTGTGTCTGGGCAGTTATGAGATATTTCTTTTTACATTTTATAAGCTCTAAGATTAAAGGTGATACCAGATTATCACCCTGACGATTTTCATCTTATGTATTTGGTGGGAGGAAAAGTAAGTCATTAGATTGAGAAGAGAAGATTTTTAAAATGACATAACTGACATTTCTAAATTTTAAAAGTCTCCACATTTGTCCCTGATAGACATTCAACTCGGAGTGTTTACTTTTAACTAAAGCTGTTCTAAAATCATATAGTGCCAAGTGTGTAGGAAATGGAAGGCGACTGGGGATCAGCCATGCACTAAATCATGAGAAAAGAGTAGTTTGCATGGGCCATGGGCCATGGTTTAGCCACATGGATTGCAATAATCTCAGCAGGATGTAAGTTGTATGTTAGGTATTTCCACAAATGTGTATGTGAATTATTGAGTTTGTGTGACTTGAAACCAAAACTGTACACTTGAAAGAACTCTGGCATGGCATATAGGTTTGGTGAACAGTCCCATTTGGCAAAAAAATTATGATCACAGAGTATGACGAGTTAGAAAAGCTTGCTGGCATAGTTTGAGAAAAGCCCTGGGTGGCCGTAGGTTGTTTCTTCAAATTTAAGATAGAAGCACAAGTGAGGAGTTTCTTAGCAATAATCCCCCTTTAAATGGAACATCATTATTGTACATATGTGGAGACTAACAAATACAGAGACACTTTTTTTCAGAAGAATGTATGGACTATAAGTGTTCATTTGTGCTAGTGCCATCCAACTGTTCTTTGGGTATTATAATGAGTGCTATAAATAGTTCCAAATTATAATGAAGACATAAAATTTCCTCCAGAACGTATAATTTTGTACAGCTTTATTAAAGCGTAAGACACTTTTCAACAATCATAATCTTAAAAAGAGACCTGCTGATAGAAAATAATTATATATAGGTTTTTGTTGGTATGGATTTTGTTATGGATTCAAATTTAGATTACTTTATTCATTCAACAAATATGTATTGTATGCCTGGCTACTTTGTGTGTTCAAGGCTTCTAGGATGCAGAAGTGAGCAAAACAGATAAAGTCACCACTAGTGGGAGGGGACGGATCAACAATGAACAAAAAAATTGAGCAAGAGTTAATTCAGATGGTGACAAGTGCAGTGGAGAAATAGGAAACTAAGAGTTAGGGGCAAGAGTGCACTTGTAAGTAGGGATGGCCTGAGAGGGGTCCCTGAGAGATGGCATTTCATCAAAGACCTTTTGGAAGTGAGGTGGAAGGAGCAGCAAGGTCAAGGGCCTGGAGAGATGACTGGTATGTTGGAGGAGCCGCAGGGAGGCCACTGTTGACTGTTGGAAGTGGGGGAGTGGGTAGTAGGAGATGGGTCCAAGAGGTGATAGTGCACTAGATGTGCAGGACCTTGTGGATAATTATGCAAAATTTGACTTTTATTTTAGTCAAATGGGAATCCACTGGAGATGCTGGATGTAAGATGCCACACTTAGGTGTTGAGAACAGGCTCCCGGGGAGGAAGGGGTGAAAAGCTCGAGCACACATATAGAGGCCCTAGCATAATTCAGGAGAGGTTGGTGGCTCAGGCCAGGTGGTAGAGGTATAAATGGAGCTGTGTTCAAATTCTGACTGTATTTTAAACAGACTTTGCTTAAAAAGTCATCAGTGAGGAGAACGTGTCTGTTTTATGGACATGCAATGGACATTGGACATTGTGAATAACAGTTGCATTTGTATCAGCTACAACTGATAGATCTTTCCTTGATATCTTCATTTGGTTAGGATTGCACAGACAATGCTTATTTACTAAGATGAAGTAATAATTTGGAAATAGCTTTCCCCCATATATTATAACAATACCTGATCCTCTGCTAGACAGATTGCATTTGGAGGTGGAGCTCAGTTAAAAAATTGTGTTCCAAAGTTGTGTCTTTGAAATGTTTAAGTGTGTTTCCCATTCTTTTAAGTATAGAAGGCTAGAAAAATATAGTACTGGTTGTAAGTACTAAAATTATAATGCAGAACTCAAAAGGAGAAAAAGATAATAGTCTAAGTAATAAAGCTGTAAGTGCAGGACCACAAAGAGATGCATTAACCTATCACTTCTTTGTGCATAACTCACTGTTTGGCCTTGATGAGAGCAGGTGATGAGCAGATGTACCTTGGCCTTATTATGTGTTGTGATGCTGTACAAACTGGTTCAATTTTATATCCATAGATCCTCCATGGAGCTCTACATCTTTTTTAAATGCCAACCCAGAACTATAATTTTCTTAAACAGTCACAGTATTAAAGTTCAACCATTTGCACAATGATAGCAAAGAACCTGGTGGCATAAGGCAATGATTTGATGGTTCCTGCTGTGTTAAAATGTGGCAGCTTATTTTTTAATAGTATTTTAAAAAATTAATTTAAATTACCTATTTTTTAAAATATTAAAATCCAACTTTTTCCAGACCTTTTAAGGCATCTAAGTGGAACCCTGGGGTTGGAAAAACACAATTTATAAACCACTAATGTAATGCCTATGTGAAAAGCACAATGAGGGCAAATTAATTTGGGAAGATAGAAGCATATGTCAAGTGCCTGAAACATCATCATCGTAGCTTTTGCTGTACAGTAGAATTTACCGTGAAGGGGATTTCTGGTGGAGCCCATTCAAGGGGACCCGAGATTTGAAATGATGTCTAAAAAGGTCATTTCCAGCCCGGTTCTGGGGCCCTCACCACAGCAGAGCTGAAGTCCACAATTCCATAGCCCTATATAAGTAATACACGAAGTGATATCCAGGGCCATGGACTTCTGAAGACAATGGGGTTTTATGTGGTTTGTTATATTGCAAAAGAAATACATGTTCATTGTATAGGATAAAAACAAAGAGAGAAGATTAATCATTACTCATGATTTCATTCCCCTATGATAATCGTTGTCAATTATTTTGTGTATATCTTCAATGTTTTTAAGCTTATGTGAATGGTATATTTATACACACACATATGCCTTAATTTTTTAAAAAAATGGACTCATATTGTAAATGCTGTTTTGTACTCTATTTTCTTAATTTAATATAATGTGAATATGTGACCATAACAATAAAATTCTCTAACCTTACGTTTACTGACTGTGTAGCATTTTTTTTTATATTAATAGCTAACAATTCTTTTAGAAGCTGTTCATTTTGAGTGTACTTGTATAGAAGAAAGTTGGGAAACATAAGTCTGGAAGACTCTTGCTTATGATGTGGAAGTTCTTAACTGACCCCAAAGCCTAAGTGAGAGAGCAGGGAGAACATAGATCTACAGTTTATATGGTTTACAGGTTCTCTGAAAACTTTTCTGCATTCAGAATTTTGTATGTAAAGAAAGGTTAAATATTTCTGAGGTTCTACTTAAAATCCTCTTATGCCTATTTTTCCGTATTTTAACCATTCATGTATGAATTCAATTTCCATTTATTAAACTCTGTCTAAGATGGCTATATGCGGTACTACTGAAAGGGTCCCAGAACAAGTGGACGAGTTCAAGAATTGATCTAGGGTACCAGAGAAAACACTGAGAGCATTTGACGGGAAGTGTCATCTGAAAGATAACTTTGTGATAGGAATTGTTACACTACCAAATTTCTTCCAAATCAGAGGGTGGGAGGGAGACCACGTTGTCGTTAGCACTTAAGAATATAGCCAAGTGTTGATTAAATATAATATTTGATACAGGTATTAGCTAGGCATGTTCATTACTCCTTTATGTTATTATGTAGAAGAGGGGTTAGGTGGGCTAAATATCCGTTTCTCTAATTAAAGGTTTAGCTTAATGTACAATAGAAAGCAACGTTAAAAATGCTTGAGGGACCCATGACACCCACTATAGTGACCCAGTCTTGCCTGTGCTTCCCCTTAAGGACCTCCATTTTAATGGGAAATTATGAATTGCCTTAATGGGGTTGGTACCTTCATTCGAGGGTGAGATTCCTAATATCCTAAATTTGGTAGCTGTGATAAAAATTTCCTTGCTTGTTTCCTCTCTGCATCTTTTCTTCTCCCCTTTCTGTTCTTGGCCTACAAATATGTTCATTTCTATTAATTTGGAGGTTCAAATTCATCGGTGCCATTAGGCTTTTTGTATAAAAAACCTTGCTTCTACAGAAAAAAAACAGTTAAAAATGTATTTTTCGTTGATATTTCTTGCTCAGACATCAAAAGAGCATGATTAGGTTGCCAACTCTTTCTCCAAAGTCTAAAACTTTCTTTTGGATCTGCTCTTCTGTAGGAAAGGTAGTTCGATTAGGAGGCCTTTTGGATGATTGCTTTCATTTTCTGTCCATGAATTATGGATTTGCAAGCTCATTTGCTTGCATTTCCAGGTAGTTGTCAGTGTGACTGATATTTTTCTTACCTTTCTTCTTAAATATTATTATTACTGCTACTACAATTACTATTATCATCAGTATTTGTTCTAGTTTGCCAATGCTGCCAGGATGCAAAATACCAGAAATGGATTGGATCTTATAAAGGAGGTTTATTTGGTTACACAGTTACAGTCTTAAGGCCATAAAGTGTCCAAGGTAACACATCAGCAATCAGGTACCTTCACCAGAGGATGGCCAATGGTGTCCGGAAAGCCTCTGTTAGCTGGGAAGGCATGTGGCTGGTGTCTGCTCTGCAGTTCTGGTTTCAAAATGGCTTTCTCCTAGGACGCTCCTCTCTAGGCTTCAGCTTCTCTCCAAAATGTCACTTTCAGTTGCTCTTGGGGCGTTTGTCCTCTCTTAGTTTCTCTGGAGCAGAAGTCTACTTTCAAAGGCTGTCTCCAAAATGTCTCTGTAAACTCCAGTTCCCTCTCTCAGCTCCTGTGCATTCTTCCAAGTGTCCCTCTTGGCTGTAGCAAGCTCATTCCTTCTGTCTGAGCTTATACAGTGCTCTAGTAAACTAATCAAGGCCTATGCTGAATGGGCGGGGCCACACCTCCATGGAAATTATCCAGTCAGAGTTATCACCTACAGTTGGGTGGGTTGCATCTCCATGGAAACAATCAAAGAATTACAATCTAATCAATACTAATACGTCTGCCCACACAAGATTGCATCAAAGATAACAGCATTTTTGGGGACATAATACATCCAAACCAGCACACTATTGTATTCTTTCCTAGTGGTGTTCAAGTGTTTACTCTAATGGGATCTCAGAAAACCACTGGAGTGCATAGATGGACATGGTGGGTAGTTCTGGCCCAGGCACAGATGGCAGGAGAATGCTTGACCAGGTAGGCAGGGCCTACTCCGTGGGAGAGTATGAGGGTGACAGTGTTGTTAGGCTTTTTGTGCTGAGACCTAGTGTCCCACAGAGTCCGTGTGCATTGGCTCTGAGAGGCCTCAGGGAAAGACCCTGGTGGCCGGTTGTTGGATTTTGGGTGATATGAACACAGCACCCACTGTAGCTGTGGAGTGCAGGTGTAGGTCACAGCTAGAGCTTGTGGGAACATGGCAGGTGGGGGCTATTATAAAGGGATTCAGGGGCCTTTATAAAGTAAGCACACCATATGTTTATTTGCTATTATTTGCCATGACTTACTCTCAGTATCCTGGGATGGATGGGTTAAATAGATGGGTATCCTTGAGATCATCAAGGTCAACTCTAAATGCAGCCTCACACACCATCTCCTTGGCCCTTCCTCCATAAATCCCTCCTTTCTTCATGAATCTGAATAGTTTAGCTGAGGTTACTGACCTCTGCTTTGTGGTCATCAATACTTGGGTTCAAAACCCAGCTTTATAACTCACACATGACATAACCTTAGTCAAGACAAAGAGACTCCCAAGCCTCGACTTTCTCACCTGTGAAATGGAGATAACAGAATCCACCTTACCAGGGTGCTTGGTGATGAAATGAGATGATGGCAGTTGGAAAGTTCAACATCAAAGAATACTCATATTTGCTTCTTTGTTCTTTCCCATGTTGTTATTTGCCTTTTCGGTTTGCTATTGAACAAGTCCAGGAAACAAATTAATGAGAGCCCTTATAAAATGAGCTGGTTTTTAGAGACCTGGGGGGACATGCCTGAACTGGCAGTCCTGGAAAATCAGAAAGGTGAACGATAGGAGGACCAGGCCTCTGAGCTCTTAGATATGGGGTGCAGGGCAGCATGTCTGGGTTCAGAGATGAGGTGCTTTCCTTGAGCTTGCCTCTCAGGCTTCTGAGAGAGAAAGGCTTGGGTTCTCCCTTGACTGTTGGTTCCCCCCTGTAGTTCCTGTGGATCTGGGTATCCTGATAGGGGAGGAAATTGTAGGCGTGTAAGCCTAGGAAAAGCTCCTCATACATTGTGTTCAGATGGCCCTGTCCTTATTGTTCTAAATTGTGACTCACTAGATCTTGGGTCTTAGGTCTAAGATTTGAGTTGGTGGCTAGAGGTCAGAAGAAGCTGCTAGTGCTTTCACAGAAGCTAGATTTGCTCTGAAGGGCTCAGAGTGGTCACCTAGGGTATGGGCTTTAGAAGCTTGATGAAATACCCTGGCAGGCTGAGGACCCAGCCTGGCTGAACTTAGATCTGAAGTATCTGCATAGGAGATTTCTTTCTAGTGTGAGCTCCTTAAAGTTAGCTGGGATCTAGCAACAAACATATTACCTAGTGCTGACATATAGCCCATTCACAAAGGTGAAGCTCACTGCATGGCAGTCACTTGAGCAGAAATTTGGGGGAAAACAGTTAGTCCTTGTCATCAAAATGAGGCTTCCTGTCTTAGTTTTATAATAAATTGTATGAAAAATGAAGGTCTCAGCAACTTTGGGGTTTCACTGTTGACTTGTCTATGAAGGAAACACAGTGTTGAGCAGCTCTCTCTCTCCCAGCCCTTCCATCCCATCCTCCCTCCCATCCCTTACTCCCTCCTTCACTCCCTCCCTTTCTTCCTTCCACTAACTGTGTTTCTTGTGCACTTTTTAATCAATGCATGGACAAATGCACAGGAATGCAAGGAGATTGTTCAGATGCAAGAAATGACAAGAAAACAATAAACAAGACATGAGTCTTAAGATTTGTCATGGCCTGGACTTGGCTTTTAAATGGTGCACATGTGCAAAGGACAGGACACAGAGGCTGGTGGCCCAGCTGGTGGGTGGCCAGTCAGATGAAGGACTGCAGTAGAAAGCTTGGATTCCCAGATGGGGACACCATTAGGGAAGGATTGAAGAAAGTGAAACTTCTGTACAGAGAGAAACAACAGAAATATGTGCTGTCTTGGCCTTTAAAGAAGAGGCAAAAAAAAAACAAAAACAAAAAAACAAAAAAACAAAACCCACCCCCACCCCCCTGAGAATTTCTGTCCACAAACCCACAATCACTCAGGTTTGCAACCAGAATCTGTATTCCAGCATGGCCTAAGGTTTATCTAAAATGTCATTTAAAGGTGTTCTGACTGATGGGTTGCTAGGTGCCTTGCAGAATCAAGTAACGATCCTCTCTGGAGGACAATACCTCAAACCCAGATCGCAAAGTAATTTCCAAAGATAAAGTTGCAAAAACAGAAGTTGATATTCCAGAATCAATAAAAGCAAATGAAACAAGCCATCATCAGTGGGAATTGGCAAAAGCAACAAATTATAGAATCAGATCCACAAATGTTGCAGCTACTGCAGTTATTAGATACAGACTATGAATTCACTTAAAGAAAAAATTGAGGAGAGCATTGGAAAAGAAATGAAGTATCAAGAGCCTGTCAGAATTAACTGGGCGCACTTGGAAAGCAGGACTGGCTGTCATGGTGACTGAGGGATCTGGACTTCCCTTTAAGGGGTGGGACAAAGGTCTTTAGCTGCCACAAGCCTGGGCTAATGGGGATGAAGAGGAAATGGTGACTGAGAGTTGTCTGGCTTTTGCTTTTCAGGATTGCACTACTGGTAGCCAAGCCACGGTTGTCTATTGGTGATATGCTAGAAGGCCTAGTTTATGGGGTGCAATTCAGGGGCCTGTGGCCCTGATGATAGCACCCCTATCATTTAGACAGCATATAGACTATTTTTAGTTTCCCCACATTTTAGGCAGCCACCTCTCTTTGTAAGGCAGCCACCTTTGTCACACAGAGAACCTCAACTCCCTTTATTCGAGGCTTGTACCACTTCGGTGCTTAGCAACAACTTGATGAGATGTCAGTCATTTATCTGTGGTAGACTTCTATAAGGAACTCTTCTTGGTGACAGAAAGAAAACAATCTATCAGAGGAAACAGGAGATGGAAATAAAAAAATCTATCCCGACAGCAAAATTAAGCTCCCTGTTTAGAATTCTAGCCAACTTCTCTCCTTATAAAACAAACACCCTCACTGAGTCCTTGAAAATTGGTTCTGAATCATACAAAGCTAATCAGTATGATGAGAAGGAGCAAGTAACATTCAGGAGACAGAAAAGAGCTGTCTTTGACTTAGCTGGTGAGCAGTGATTGCTGACAGAGTTGGATTTTGCCACCCTAGTTAAGGTGGTCCAGACAGCACCATCCATCCGTCCATCTCCTCAGAAGATCATTTCTCGTGTTTGAAGGAAGATCCCACAGAGACTGTCAGAGAGAACGGTAGGCAGCAATCCACCATCAAACTGACGACCCTGGGCAGTTCTTTCCTACACAGTTTCCAAAGGATGTGGGAAGCCCAGAACTTTGGGTTTCTTGCTCAGGAATGGGGCGTTCCAAAGATAAGCTCACCAACTCTCCTTCTTGGGTCTGGCGCTGCCTGTCCCCCTCCTGAACTGGGCTCCCCTTTATTCATTTAGGAAACGGTTACACTCTAGGAACTGAATGTAGCATTATTAGTGGATCCTATCCGAGACTCCAACACACCAGGCTTGTTGTGCAGCTTCAGTGACTTCAGTGACTTCAGTGAAGTTTCCTAAACTTCTCATGGATGGCTTCTTTGCCCTCAGGTTTCAGCTCAGATGTGTTGCACTTAATCACATCACCATATTTGTCTCTTTCAAATATGCATCTGCCACACATCTTCTCTTTGTTTTTGTTTTTGTCTGCTCCTCTGTGGGAATATCAGAACCCAAGAACACCAACATTGATTTGGTCACATCTCCAGGACCTAGGTCATGCCTGGCATATTTATTTATCTAAATAAATATTTTTGGGATGAATAAATGAATTCCCTTGCATCCCCTGTAGTAACAGCAACAAGAATGACAAACACGTGGCAACAGTAGCAGCAATGCAAACCATAAATTTTGTGTCCATTGAACTCCATATCATGGAACAAAATGGTTCATCTCTTTTCTGTGTTTTGCTATCTTGATAAAACCAAGGAAATTAGCTAGGATTAACTGCACTTGGTTCTTTCATGCCTCCCTTTGCAGAGCCCAGTCCTTTCCTTATAGGTAAAGCTTGGTGTAAGGCCATAGCAGAGGTCCATGCGATTTTTTTCCAGAAAGACTGGAAATGGCTTAATGGAGACAAAAATGATACTGAGCTTCTCATTTGCCTGCTTTTTAGTTTAAAGAGTTCCACCAACCAGCATCACTTTTAGTTCTGCCATTTTAAGTGTTTCCTACAGAGTAGCCTGTCTGGACATGAGTTCCTGGGTGGTGTGTGTGTGAGGGGCTGGGGGAACTAGGCCATTTTTAGTTCTTGTAGCATTCTTCTGCTTTGACTGGGAACTTGGGAAATTTCTCAACTCATCACTCCCTAAAAGGCACAAAAGAGCTTTTAAAATGAACCGAAAGAAATCAATGGGAAAAAATGGTCATAATTCAGCTGCTTGAAATTTATGCACTCTGTTTTCAGACTAAATATCACAGTCTCTGGTAGAAGGGGCTTAGCAAGTACATCAAGTGATTCTTCTGAACGGGTAAGTGAGGGAAACCCTGATGTAATAAGTCAGTGGATCAAATCAAGAGTAGATTTAATACAGCATGGGTTTAAAATGGGTTTTCTTTTGGTGAATGAAGATAAATACTTTTGTTAAGAACCCATCAAGTGAAATATCTTCTAGGAAGTCTTATTGAGCGGTGTGTTACTCAGCTCAGGACACTCAGGATTTGAAGGAGAGTTGTGTCGCTGGATGGCTAATCTCCTCTCTGAATAATTTAGCAAAAGACAAGCACATCTGAGCCAGCAATTTGCCTGGTGAGATTTAATTGAAGAGTAGCTGTTTTTTTGTCCAAAGCTTCTAACTCTCCACCCTCACCTTCTTTAAAAACATCTCTTCCAGGGCAATGGGGAGTTAAGAAATGAGTGTAGGGTTTCTGTTTGGGGTGAAGGGAAATTTCTAGGAATGGATGATGGGAAGGTGATGGCATTGCAACATACTAAATGTGATTAATCCCACTAATGGAATGCTAGGGAGGGGTTGGAATGGGAAGATTTAGGCTGTATATATGTTTCCACAATTGAAAAAAAAAAAAAAGACAGTCTAACTAGATAATGACAATTAAATGCCAAGGATGATCCTGGATGGGATTTGAGGATGGAGGAGAGGAGGCTCAAAGGGACACAGTTGGGACATAAGAAGAAAAAAAGAAATACAGAATGTAAGCTTTGTACCAGTGTTGAATTTCTTGAACTTCTTAGCTACACTTAATGGGACTGCATAGAAGAATGTTCTTGTTCATGGGAAATGTATATGTGAATTATATTGTTTGTTCAAGGATGTGTGCAGCTAGCTCTCATATGTTCAGAAGACAGAGCAATAGATGATGGATGATAGACAGGGAGGGAAAGAAAGAAATGGTGTGTGACAGGATGTTAAAGCTGGTGGATCAGGGTGTCGGGGGAAGGGGGTTGGGGTATGCTGGAGTTCTGTGTATGAGGTTTGTATTGTTTTTGCAACTGTTCCTGTAAGTTTGAATTTAATTCAAAATAAAATAAAAACAAAGAACAAAAAACAAGCAAACAAAAAAAACACCTCTTCCTACACATCTACTCCCCCGTTTATAAAAATACAGTTTATCATCCTTGGATGGACTCTTCTAGCAATAAATGCCAACATTAAAAATCCAGCCTCATGGAAGATTATTCAAAATCCTCTTTCTTAACAGCTTAATTGCTGACTGTGGTTTGGTTTGGCTGCAGCTGAGAGGTTTATAGCATCAGCCCGAGGCTTTGCCTTTGCAAGTTCATCAAGTTCATACCTTTGAACTTCGGATCTTTTTTCTTTTTTTTTTTCTTTTTTTTTTTTTTTTTTTTTTTGGTATCTATTTTAGGGAACTGTTTCCAAGGGAGCAAAAGTTTGCCTGAGTGACCTAGAGATTCTTAAATCTGCCTGCATGTCAGAGCCACCTGATGAGATTTTGAAAAAAACACCAATTCCAGGGCTTTACCTGAGTCAAAATACAACAGCCTCTCCAGGAATGGGACCTGGGAATCTGTATTTCTGTACAGTAGATGCCTGCAGCACAGCATGGGCCTTGGACTAGGCATTAGAGAACCACCTGATACAATCAACACCATTAGATTTAGAGAAAGTTATAATTTTCCTTTCTCAGTTTTGTAGCTCATATTTTCAAAGTGTTGTTTTTTCTTTTCTCTTCACTCTTTAAATCATCCTTCTATACCCTCTGCCACGGACTCAGTGGAGATGTTTGCAGACACACATGTCCCTTCTCTTTTCCATCTGAAGTGACTTAAGAAGACACCACTGGCCTCTTTATTATTTGTTCTGTTTTACACTTTGGTTTTAGGAGGAATCGGTTAAGTGGCCTGTAGTCCAGTGGCTAATTTCACACTTTTAAACCCCACAAATGCATATCCTTGGGAAAGATGCATCTCTCTGTTATCTATGAGATGCTTACGGATAAGTTCTCTGAACTTCATCTTATTTTGGACATTGCCTCTTTTCTCACGATTGACAGAATTTTATGCTTATTTTCTCTTCAATTTTCCCCAAGTGCACATCTCTTTCTTACTCTTATGTTATTAGTTCTCCCAGTATTCTTGAAGGATCACAATCTATTTTCCCATTTTCTGATTTCAAGATATTTTGATGAATTGAGGGGCAGGCTATCTGGGGAAAAACAAAACAAAACAAAAACAAAACAAAACAAAAAAATGGTAAAGATATTCCCAAGGTCACAGAGTTAGTTAAAACTGAACTCATGTCTTCTGACCCCTCCATCACCACTCTTTGGCTCTTTCCCTTGCTTTGTGTTTTATGTTTTAACAAACCTACACATAACACATGGATTCTTGATATTCTTGTTTTTCCATTTAAAGCTTTCCCCCATGCTTTGTACATCTTTTTCCTAATGTTTCTTTTGCTCTCTCGGGGTTAGTTAAATCTCTCTTCCCAGTGCATCTCAGAGATGGTAGCACCACCCTGTCAAATCCCGAAATAGAAGGTAGACAAACGTAGCATCGTGAGCCAGCAATCAGAATTCTCACAGTCCCAAAGAAGAGCCTGTAGGGTATTAGCAGAGCAGACAACTAAATGTGTGATTTTTTTTTTTTCAACAGTGCAATCTCTTGTGCTTCAGTCTCTCAGTGGAGGCTGTGAATCTCGTAGGAGACCACAGTAGCGGCAATTTCAAGAACAGAAAGCCCTGGTATATAAATGCTTCTGTAATTCCCCAAATATTCAGTCCAGTGTCTCTACTCTTGACTAGTCTGGTCAGTCCAAAGACCCACCTTGCATCCTTTTCTGAAAATAAACCCTATTTGCCTGCGGCTTGAAGTAGGAGAGAACATCTGGGAGTTAACTGCTTTTTAAATGGAACTCCAGCCAGTCGTCTCATTTTTTACCTCACCTTTCTCCTCCTTTCTTCCAGAAGAAGCTGATACCCAGAATTCCTGCATCTTTGAGGGTTTTACTGTGTAAATAGGATTGGTTTAGGATCCAGTTCTCTTGGACCTGCTAAACACATTAGCACACCTCCATCTGCTCTCAGCTTCAACAATCTCACTGCTGTTTTCTTCTATTGTCATTGTTCCCAAGGATTGATGGTTTTAAAAGAAAATTGCTTTCTGGTCATTTTAATGGGGTTTCAGAAAAGAGCAGTGATAAATGTGTGTGTTAAATCTGCCATCGTTAACAAGGCATTACATTTTTTTTAAACAGGAGTACAGGTTCCTTCCGTCCCCTTGTCCAGGGTCCAAGTTGTTTTCATGGTCACTGACCTAGTTGATGAATGGAGTGAAGCTGATCAAAGCACATTTTTAGAGTGAGCTGAGAGTTTGGGATAAAACTGGAGGTGAGACCAAAGGAATGAGGTTTAGGCTGGGGAGTCTATTTGATCTTGGCTCAAGAGTGTCCATACCTTTTCTAATAATAGCATTATAAATGCTGGCTCTCATTTAGACCTCAAAGGAAGTGTGGCCTTGTCTTCGTTGTTTATGCAGTGAAGACAAAGATATTCAGAGTCTTTGATTTAAGTCTACTTAATGTTATTGTCAACTCAGTTACTGACTGATAATAGTTTCATAAACAATACCATGATAGTTTTACAAATGATTCTTAGCACTGGGTTAAAAGAGAATTGAGCTGGATGTTATTACCTCAACCAGTCATCTTCTTTGCACTGCATAGATTTTAAGTGCCTCTGCCAACATACTTAGAGCAAAAACCTTTATTCATTGAGATTTCCTTATAAATGGAGATTTGACAGAAATGTCTTTGTTCTCCAAAGGTTACTTTATAAATTAAGTGTATTTGTTGTATCATGGGCCTTTTCACCTCTGTGGCTTTTATTATTATTAGTAGTAGTAGTAGTAGTATCTGCACAGAAATTTATTTGAATTCAAAATAAATGGTTTTATTTAGAATAATGTAATAATCATCTAAAGTAACTATCATGGTTGGCTCTGGAACAGGTCTAAAGATGTCATTCCTTTAAAATCCAAAACTATGTAGCTAAGAATGTGCAAGGAAACAAAAATATAACAAAAAAAAGTTTGCTGAGCATTGAGAGTTGTAACAAGAGGGACGCATACTAGGATACTGTAACCTAGTCCAAATTATAAAGCAGGTAGCAACAAGCTTAGTTACTTTATCTACTCTCTGGAAAATAAGTCAGCAACCTCAGTAACATAAGACTATCACCATTTTGATAACAGCTCAAGCTTCCTGAAGGAGGCAGAAAATAGTTCACTACACTTCCTTACTCTAATTTCTCTCCTCACATCAATTTCCTTTCTTTCATCAAAGATGGGGTTCATCTGGTTGAAAAAGTATTTGGTTTTATTTGTAAGGTAGAGTAAATAAAATGCTGATTAAAGTATTATTCAATGATTTAGTTGAATGTGCTAAAAAGGTCAATCAACCGCTTAGTGGCTTGCAGAGAAAAAAATCAGTTAACATGTGTTTGCTACATATAATAAAAGAATAAGCATTTAAAAAGGGTAAAAAAAAAAAAAATCCTAGGGTTTACTGTTACCTAGACAATCAAAAGCAGCCTGGTGACCTTTAAGTAAACCCATTTACTTCTGGAGTAAGCTATAAGGAGGCTCCAAGATAAGAGTTTGGTTTCCAGCAGCATCTACAGCTGAAGGGCAAACGCAGAAGGTCTCCTCCTCTCATAAAAACTAGAACACAGATGAGAAGTCTTTCTTGAGTAGCCTTCTGCATACATTATCCCATAGCCCTGATGGGCCAGACTGCTCAGAAGGATTGGGCTCTTTGTGTTGGTAGCAGAGTCTTGTGCTAATACCAGATTCTTGGCCATGAGTGTGGTTCCAAATCCACCTGGATAGTTATTAGCCAAGGGAACTCCATCCATCACCCTGGGTACAGGATTGAAAGTGTTGCTTGACCAACACCATCCTGAGCTCATGTTTAGGATTTTAGCCAATAGTTTTGGTTCAAGCCATAGCCTGATTCCAAGATTCCTAACTTCAGCAGTTCCAGTCATACTGATATTGAACAGCATGTTGTTGCAGGTCTTTGAAGCCTGCCAACTTCCAAATTCCAACACCAACTTCCAACACCTCCATGATACACCACACTGGAGCTCATGCACTCCCTCCACAAAGATGAGGTTCCCAGATTGAGCAGCTCCTACACCACCAGATAAAGGGACATCTGGGAAAACTGCTCCCATTTTCTCAACTTCTTCGGCTAATTCTTTTGAAATGGTGGGATCGATTGTACCGGAATCTGTTAATAATGAGCCTTTCTTCACTTTCTTTAGAATACCACTTGTTCCAGAATAAACTTCCATTGCACTGATAGTTGTGGGCAGCCTTGTAATAATTCTGTCAGCTTTTGCAGCCACATCTGCTGGGAAAGACACTGCGTTTTCACCTTTGCACGCATCAGGGAACACATCATAAATAACGAGCGGATAGCCATGTTTCATGAGACTTTTGACTTTGGACTCCCCAAGTTGGCCAGTCCAATGAATCCAGCTGGATTTTAGAAGTCATTGACCTAGAACACACCTCTGCTGGCAGCTCCAGTGCTGGAAGCTGGAAACGACTCAAAGGAAGAAGATCCCAAGCTGTCCCTGCCTCCTGTGATGTTATTTTATACATGATTCCAGCACATACATTTTTATATCCCGAGATTCTTTCTTTGCCTAATCGCCTGATGATTCAATTTGTAAACAGCCACACTGATACTTTTATCAAGTGATATTGTTATCAACCGCAACAACAATAACAACAACTACACACAGCTCCTAAAGACGGTAGAAAGAGCAAAAGACATGTAAAGTATAATATTAGGGAAGTTCTTGTGATATATACCTAATATATTCTAATCATTGCATTGGCCTTTACATTTATTTCAATTAAATGCAAAATAAGTGCATTTACCAATTCTCACTAAACCAAAGATTATGTAATAACAGACCGCATATAGTTTGGCATATAATTTAAAGGGGAAGGAAGAAAATACAAACTGTTAATTAGTTTTTAGACTGTGCTTCCTGAGCTGCCTCTGCACCTCCAGCGGTGGGCCAGGGGGAGACAGGAGTGAAAGTGACTCTTGTTTTCCTCTACAGCCACCTCCCACATACCCACTTCACCCTGAGCAGCCCTGAAATTAATTGAATGAAATATTTGGTTTTCAAGTAGAATTTCATTGGGGAAAAGAAGAAAAAAAAGATCCTGTTGGTATGACAGATTCTGGAAATTAATGATGTATTTTATTCATACCCCTAAAGCATTTTGTCTGAAATAGCTAGATAATTGACATGAAAGAGATTGTGAGATATGCATTATTTAGGAATCAGAGCAATCTGTGATTTTATGCAGGGATATGAAGATTATGAGAAAATAGAGAAGCCCAGCTCTTTGCAGGTTAGCAGACGAGTCACGAAATACTGAGGTGAATGCAGACTCGGAGCCTCCTGGGAATTTGCATCACTCTTCTGGCTATAGGTTTATACTAGTTGTGTAAAGAGCTCCCAAAACTAGTGAAAACGGGTGCGTACTACCTCCAGTCTCTTAGCCATCCCTGGTCAGATCTGCCTTTCCATGGGGCTCCCAGCTTCACTCATTCCTCCCTTACTCACTGCGATGCCCTTTAAACCGAGAATAATATTCTGATGACAAAGTCTGAAACTAAAACTCTGTGCACTCGCCCTTTTCACCAATTCCTTTAGAAATTGACATGTGTTTTAGTTTTTACCATAATATAAATTTAATATTTTTCATCAGAAATAAGTGAGAATGCTCTAAACCATCTCTATAAGCATTTCATTTATTTTCTTTAGAATGTAACATGTTTTTCCCTGAGAGCTACAGATGGCTCGAAGGCCTTTTCCTACCCCACACTAATCAATTCAGTTTAGCAAAACTAACACTTACTTATTGGTTGTGTAAATCCAAGTCTTTATTTTTTAACACCTCGAAAAGGAAATTACATTTGATAATTTGAGGATTATGTGTTTAACACATAAAATGATTACAGTAACAGAATATTTGCTGTAGAGCTCCTCAATGGCAAGGACAATAAAAATTTTGTTCCTTTAAAAATATAATTTAGTGTTGAATACTAAAACTGGAAAAAATATTAAGAATTTATTGAGTATTTTGTTTGGGGAGTTTTTGTAGGGTGCAAGGATATAGAATGATTTTATAGCACTTAAATGTTATAAGATTAAGTCTTTCCCTTATCACAATGAAAAATAAGTAGCAAGATAGAAATAGATAGTTATGATTCATGTTTAAGAGAGACAGAGCTGGGTTGAAGTAGGGAATTATTCATAGCAGAAGTAGCACTTGATGTGTTTGGAAGGTATAAAGGAATAAGAAAAGTAAAAGATGGAGAGGGACGTTAGGTGGGAGGACTGACATAAGGTAAAACTCATTATGGGAAAGTGCAGGGTACATGATGAGTAGGTTGGCTTGATTAGCAAAAAGGATTCAGTTTAGATAGAGGAACAAATGAGTTTGCATAGGAAGGTTGAGATTAGATTATTGAGAGTTAGAATTGCAGATAAGAGACATATTTTATTTTGTTAGGCGATCAGAGGTTTATCGAATGCTGTTTTCTTTTGTTTTATTTCTAACATGGGGTGATATTGGGTAGCCTCTGCAGGGTTTGGGAGTAGCCACTCCCAACTGCAGTGGGTAGTTGTAGAGAGTGCCCCCTGGAGACTGGAGACATGTAAGTAGATTGTTAGGAGAGTGCAGACAGAAGATGATCAAATGTTGAAGTAGGAAGAAGGCAGTGAGGATGGAAAACTAAATAAATAAATAAACAAAAAATGGATTCAAGGAGAAGGACTTGAAGTAGTTTGATCATTGATTTTTTTAAGGAAAGGATAAAGAGAAGAGACCAGAAATGTTGCTTTTATGCTTCCATGAGGTATATTTATTCATTATTTTTTGGATTAACAGGTCCAGATTTGAGGATGATCAGATTCATCGATGCTGTAATTTTTTAAAAAAAGCATTTAGCGATGTTTAAAGGCCTGCCGCAGGTTGGTTTTGTTCATATAATATTTGTCTTCAGCTCCTGCTTATTATATCCACATGATAGACCGCTAGTGCCCTTGCTTTAACATTCATGGCTGCCCAGAGTTCCTGGCATGGAGTGTGTTTCAGTCCTGGCTGAGGCTTGGGGTTGGAACTCACATGCTAGAGCCTCAGAGAAGGCGGATCTCGTGACCAGTGACCCACTGCACATGCCTAGCAGACTCCCCACTGTCACCCTCTTCTGTGGGCATTCTCTGCTCAGTCTGCAGCACCTAGTAACTTTCAACATTATGAGTCATATAAAGAGAGAAACATTGTTTATTTGTAGGGGGGAAATGGCCTTAAAACAAGATGCTTATGTTTGTCTTGGTTATATTGAATCTGAAAGGGTTATCTAACTTTCTCAGATGTACTTTAATTGTACATCTCAGATCAGGTGTTGGAGGATTGTGACTGTGGGATTTTAGGACACACCCCTCCAGAAACTCAAGGATCTTCTTTAAGGGTAATCTGTTATCTGGGATCCTTCCTTAGACAGTTTTCTGCCCTGTGACAGCTGTGGTTATAACTGCCATGCAGTCTGCTAACTTAAACAAGGTGGTATTACTTTTAGTCAACGGTGTTCAAATATTTATTTGGTGCTCATTATTAAACACTCTTCTAGACAGCAAGGGGAAAATAAAGATGAATAAATGAGCCACTAATGGGATATTCAAGGAAATTATACATGTAGGGTCCAGCATTCTACTCCATTAATCATTATTGATTTCAGATAACTACATTTTGAACATTGTACATATTCATAACATGGTGGGGAACAAAGTATTTTGCAGGTTAAGATGAATCTGATTCAGATGAAACTTGATCCATTGTTGTGCAAGACAGAGACTGTTACCTACCAAGGATAAACGGATGTGTCTGCCCAATTTCCAATCAGTCTGCACTTAATTTGATTCAGCACAGATGACACAGGTGAGAGAGATGGATTCCACAAAGCAGCTTCATGTACGTGCAGGCTTAATTGATAAAGTCAACTCTTCTCAGTCTGGTTTCGAATCTCATTGTAAAATGTAATTTTCCTCTCATTATATTATTAGGTGATATTGTGTGACTGGTGCTGAAAAAAAATGGCAGCAACTAACATAATCCTTGGGGCATAGATTGTCTTTTTCATAATAATAACACAATTGTTGAACACATTATTAAAGGGATGGCTTGTGAGTTAATGGATAAAGAATTTGTAATCACTACAACCCTACGTGGATTTGCTAAATACAATCCATATAAAGGTAAATTCATTTCTTTCTTTGACAGGGAGATGTGATAGATGTTGGGGTTTCAGCAGAGCGTTTAAAATATTTTTAATGGTCTTTCTGGGCAGCTCTAGGGGAATGGTGGTGGATTTGAAATTGATTAAATCACTGTATCCAAAGTAGCTAGTAAATTGATTCCAGTAGAAGATTTCTAGTAGTGAACTTCAGAAAGTTACCAAAATGGTAGAGACTCAAAGTAATGAGACTTGAGGAACTGGTAGCTTTTCAATTAGGAAAGAGTAGGGAAAAGCTAGCTGTCTTCAAATATTTCAAGTACTCTTATATTTAAGAGGCACAGAGAGACTTACTCTGTATGATTCCAAAGTTGTATGTGAAACCACAAAGGAACATATTTAGGCTCAATATAAGGTAAAAAGTTTTGAGTAGCCAAACTCTCCAGCAAATTCTGTCATTTGAGGCAATGGGAGCTGCCTCAAAGGTTGGTGACTTCTGTCTCTAGATTGTGTGCTGCACTGGACTGTGTGACCATTTTCCAGGGAAGCTGTAAAAACAAAGTCAAGGAAGGGGGGACCTTTAAGGTTTCTTCCAATCCTGACATTATTGCTTCCATGATCTTGTAGAAGTGCGTCTGTGGATTGTAGGTTGGTACCACCATCATCAAGGAAAAGTATTTGTCCCTCATATGCCTCTCACCTAGTTTTTCTTCAGTTCCTTTTATACACAAGGCTACTTTGAAAAATGAGAGGAGATTTTAGGTTCAGAGATGATCAGAATGGAAATGATATTCAGCTCCACATTCCTTATTCATAATATCTTGACAGAGCAATTTTGTAGCTTACCTAGTGTATGGCTGAGTTAGAGGCTTAGATAGAAGGGACCTAGCTAAGACTTAGCAAAGATGAGGGGACTTCTGCCTTCCCAAAAGAAATAATAATAACACATACCTCCTCTTTCCCTGGGGAGGACTCTTTGGCTTAGCTTTTGCTGTCACATCCTTAGGGTTCCCCTAGATTTACATTTGCTTCTGGAGATAGTAATGACTGCTAATTATTGGTACATCTGGTGAAGCATGGAACTGCCGTCAAGTAAGGATTTTATTATGGTGAAACTTTCATGACTGGACAACCATTTTGGATTTCTAGCATGTGCTTTGTGTTTGGCCACCACTATAGACTTACTGGAAGCCAAGATCATTTGACTGTTAATTAGTGATGATGATCCTGGGTGAGTTTCTGCTGCAGGCTGCACTGATGGTTGTACACTCCCAGGTTATCATCAGAAAAGCAATTCTGTTCCATGAAGACCCTCATCATGTGGGCCCATTCTTCTTAGGAGGTCTTTGGAATCATACAGAGTAAGTCTCTCTGTGTCTCTCTTAAATATAAGAGTACTTGAAATATTTGAAGACAGCCAGCTTTTCCCTACTCTTTCCTAATTGAAAAGCTACCAGTTCTTCAAGTCTCTACCATTCTGGTAACTTCTTGAAGTTCACTACCAGAAATCTTCTACTGGAATCAATTTACTAGCTACTTTTGGATACAATGATTTACTCAATTTCAAATCCACCACCATCCCCCTAGAGCTGCCCGGAAAGACCATTAAAAATATTTTAAACGCTCTGCTGAAACCCCAACATCTATCACATCTCCCTGTCAAAAGAAGAAATGAATTTACCTTTATGTGGATTGTATTTAGCAAATCCATGTAGGGTTGTGGTGCTTACAAATTCTTTATCCATTAACTCACAATAAAAATTATATAATATTTTATTTAAAGGAATATGATGTTCCCATTGAAGTAAGCAGGTCTTTGGAACATGTCCAGTCTGTTAAGAGTCCACAACAGTAAATAGGATGTTACAGTTTAGAGCAAGTCTTAGCTCCTGTTTTCTGAGGAGCAGAGAGACCCAGAAGTTGCCTCTTTATTCAACCTTTCTGTTCTGGTTTGCTAATACTGCTGTTTTGCAAAACACCAGAAATGAATTGGCTTTTATAAAGGGGGTTTATTTCATTACAAAGTCTACAGTCTGAAGGCCTTGAAAACGTCCAAACAAAAGCATCACTGGAGAACACCGATGGCATTTGGAAGACCTCTGTTAGCTGGGAAGGCACATGACTGGAGTCTGCTGGCTCCTAGGTTGCATTTCAAAATGGCATTCTCCAAAATGTCAGTGTCAGCTTTCAACGACCAGCTTCAAAATGTCTCTCTAAGTTGGAGCAAGCATCTGATCTCCTTCTGTCTGAGCTTTTATATGGCTCCAGTAAACTAATCAAAACCCACACTGAGTGGGCAGGGCCACAACTCCATGGAAACAGTCCAATCAAAGGTATTACCTACAGTTGGGTAGGTCACGTCTCCACGGAAACAACCTAATCCAAAGGTTCCAACTTAATCAACACTAATACATCTGCCCCCACAAGATTGCATCAAAGAACATGGCTTTTTCTGGGGGACATAATATATACAAACTGGTACACTTTCTACTGTGTGTCATCTTCAACACAAAAATAATATATGATTTTTTTTTTTTTTTATGTCTGGTGATTTTGATCACATACTTTTTAAATCATGAAATTGAATGAATAATTGCAGTATCCTGCACAATGCAACTTCTCACAGTGTGCCTGGGGCTCAGTAGCCGTTAGCAGATACCTTGTGTGTAACAAACTCTCCATTAAGTTGGGGTTTTATCTCATTTAAGTTTGTTCTGTCTTTTTATAAACTATATTTACATCATGAATTTTGGGTACCTTTTAAAATATAAAATTTAATTTTGAAGAATGGGTTTCTCAATTGGTTTGTACTCATGCTTCACCAAGTGTAATTTGAGGGCCACAGCACTCCATAAACTGTTTATTGCCAGTCTGCTACAAGTACAGTCGTTGTCAGCATTTAGAAACTTTAGTGTCAATTTTACATTAATACGGTAATTTTATTGAATTTTACAAAAGTAAATCTGTCCATAATAGCTTGGAAGTTTTAAAAAAAGATATTTCTCACCCCAGATAGTTTGAGAAGTATTGGTTTATACCTTTCAGATGATAGGACAGAAAAACCCCAGAGACAAACAGATATTCCCCAAAGCTGACGATATAGACGAGGCCAGCTTAATGAATTAAATGGTTCCTTACCCCAGTGTGGTTTGAGTATGTAAGATCCTTCGCCTGCCCTGAGAATCTCTCTCTCTTTACCTTTGTCAAGGTGCCAGAAATCTCCCACTCTAATCTTTTAGATGAGAACAGCTGTCTTCTGAAGGTATCCTTTAATATGTATGCTGTCTGGAACCACCATTAGCTTCCCTGGCACGTCTGATTCTTCTTTAAGGTCAGCTGACTAAGCTGAGGATCCTGGGGCAATTCTGATGCAAGGGGCCCTGGGGGGGATGGAGACAAGCCCCATCCACTTAGGGCCTGGGAGGAAGTCGTGCTGCTCCTCATCCAGATTGCAAAACCAGTGCAGAAGATCCCATCTGTGTGAAACGCCACACTCTCTACCTCCAGTATCCTCCCATGCTCTGAAAATGTACTCCCTTGTTGCAGAGGGAGGAAAATGATGGAAGGAGAGAGAAGAAACGGACAGCAAAGGAACCATCTAACTGTGTAATATGGAAGTACAGGGGACAGGTGGACCTGCTACTCAGGATACGTGAAATCAAGATTTAAAGGTTTTTTCTTCTACTCCTGGTCACCTCCCCCACTGGGCTGAAGTATCCATCTAAGGTTCTTTCTTTTCTTTTCATGTTCCCTTAATTCTGGAGCAGGAAACTTGAACCTTCAGTTTGGGTTTTTGTTTTTTAAAATATTAATTCAGTTTGAATTGTTGGGGTTAAAAGGCGACTTAGTGAAGTCCACTCCATTGCGGGCATTGTGGATACTCAATTTGCAATATTAAAATGATCCTCAATAAAGAGTGTAAGTGAAGACAGTTATTTACATTTCATGTAACTAGTGCTCTCAGAATCTTCAAGAAAATGAAAGTTTGAACCAGACCTATTTTTAACAGAGTGGTAGATACTCAAGCTTTTCCTTAGATGCAGGTATTGGGTTAGAAACTTGGTGAGTCACTCCATCTTGTTCCTGTCACTTTAACTGTCTTACTTCCTGTTTCATGTCGTGGGCCGGAGAGCTCCTAGAAAGCCTCTTTATCGTCCTGCTGTTGCCCAGATCAAGGAACCTTGTGTGTAGCCTCTGGGATACCGTGCACTGATCTCCGTGATCGCTGAGATAAAGGGTGTGTTTCACGGGGCATTAATCTGTTATTTTAATGTACACACATCTTCTCAGGTTAGTTCCCTGCTATCAAATTGGAGAATTTTTTTTGCGGGTGAATATCTTGAATAATTACAGCTATGTTTTCATCCTTCAGAGAGCTTGTCGTTGGCCATACTCTTGTCATCATCACCATCATCAAATTAGTATTTATTGTGTCAATTGGGTAGACGTCATGCCACAGGTCATAGATTCATGGGTTTTATATAAAAAGGGGGTGGGAAAGGGCACTACCATTCACTGTATATACTTCATGTGCCCAGAACATCGCAGAATGAATCTTCTAACAACCCTGTTAGGCAGGAATTTTTATCTTCATTTTCTAGATAAGAAAATTGAGTCTCCTAGAGTTTAAGCCACTAGCCAAGTCCAGTAATGAGACAGAAATTCAAGTCCGGGTCTTTAAGATTCTGGATCTCCTAGAAATAATGTGGCCCCACCACCCATTACTGTTAAACATGTTTAAAATGCTGTTGTGCCTCATTTGCCTGTATTGTTTTATGTGGTTTCAGTTCTTGCAGGTTGTACATTTATAGCAGCTAAATGCCATCTCCAGATAATTTTGTATATTATGCATTTAGATCAATAATAACTATAAAATAAAATTTAAAGAAGTCACATGAGGTAGTAGAAACCACCCCAAAATGAGAAAACAGGAGGTCTGTGTTTTATGCTCACAAATGCAATAAGCTGACTAGATTTTGACAAATATATGTTTTTCAAATCTGTAAAACAAAATAGCAGGGTTATATGATTGCTAAAATCCTGCTCTAAAATTATGCTAATCTATATCTAAAACTTTAAAAACATTATTGACATGACCTATTTTAAATACCTATTATCAATAAACATGTTTTGGAGAAATTTTATTGTCTCTGACTTTGAGTGAGCTTGAATTAAGATGATGAAAATAAACTTGGCCTGTTTCCAAGCACTATCAACAACAGCAAAACACCTTTCACGTAACAAATAACAAAAAGATATGGCTACCTTTTAAATCCTGTATTATCTTTAATCCTGCAACTCTGTAAAATTGTTGCATTGTCCCCATTTTACAGGTGGGAAAGTTGAGGTTTGAATAAGTTAACTTGACTGGGGTCACAAGGGTTATTTTTACAGTGGGACCTGCATGTCAACCCAGGTGCCCCTGAGCATTTTCCTTCCGCCGCCTCAAAGGCAGGCCCACCCTCTGCAGCCCAGGAGCTGCCCAAGCAGGAAGGGCATGTGGTTTAGGGGGCTGGCTGCCAACTCCTCCCCTCCCCAGTGCAACCTCCACCCCTGACTTGCAGCTCAGGGCTAGCCAAGGTGATACTCTATAGGGAAGCGGGGAAGGTCTCCCCTCTTCTCCCCTAGGTTGGGCAGGGGAAACTTGAGTGGAACAGGGGAATGCACTGCAATGGTTTAAGTCCTATTCTGTGTTCTAAATATAAGTACCTTTACAGAAAAGAGGTAGATTTAGGACAAATGCAACGAGGTTTCACATTAAATGATGAGCAGAGCATTTAGAATTGCTTTCTGAAGAGGCATTTTAGAATAACGTATCAAGAGGCCTTGGAAGTTATTTAAATGAGATGATGGAGTGCACAGCCCCTTAGCAGGCTATGAAGAGATGCTTGGTATATTTGTTTGGCTTTTGCTGGACATGGAGAGTGAAATTAACCTGTCTGCTTGATGAAAACCGATCTTCCTCTCCACAGGAAAATGAAAGTAGCAGCGAACACACTGTGGACAGGCTGCTCTGTTCCAGCTGTGGTGCTAGGTGCTTTGCACTTACCATTTTCGATTCTCCTGATAGCCACCCTGGGCCAGAACATTCTCATCTCGGTTTTACCGATGAGGAAACAGAGGCTCGGAAAAAAATCCTTGGAGGAGACACAATTTTTCTGAGCCTCTGTTTCCTCATCCTTTGGAGGTAGATCTAGGGTTTCAACTCCTGTCTGCCCAAGACCTTCCCTCTTTTTTTAATTTTTTTATTTGGAAATAATTTCAAACTTACAAAAAGTTGCAAAAATTAGTAAATAAGACCTTGCTTACACTTTACTCAGATTCTCCTGTTGATCACATTTTCCTGTCCCTGAGCCCATCCTTTCCTGTTACACTGCTTCCCTACGATGAGTCCCCATCATTTATTTTTAGATTCCTGGATTTAGTTACCCTCATGATTGACCATTGTGCCCCGCCTTGTTCAGCGCTCTAGCAAAATTATAAACTTTAAATATATTTGTAATAGAAGAATCTATACCACACTGTAGTTATATAAAGATAACCCATGAGACTAATCCAGATGTCTAGCTGGGGTGGGAAATGACCACCATTTGCAAATTGCTTTTGCAAAATATTTTCAGGTTTGCTGATTATTTTTCAAAGGAAATTGGCAAAAGATGGGCTGTGTTAAATAGTGTATCTTGGTTTCTTTTGCCTTGCAGAGATTTCTTTTTGGAATGGCTTTTTTTTTTTTTTTTTTTTTTTTTTTTTTTGGCTTGTTTCCTTACAGAATCCATTGAGATAAAAATTAAATGCGAATCCCAGTCCCTTAGACTGTCAAGGGCTGTATCCACAAGAGGGCAGGCTTGCATGCTGTAACTGCTGCATAATTCAGCAATCTGCTTATTCTGTGCAGTGGCAATGGAGATTTCATAATAAATAAAATGGAAAGCTTATTTTATTTCGTACAGGATTTTTAATAAGACATCAGATTCAAAAGGTTTACAGGAACAATATACTCTATTCAGTGTATTTCAGATGCAAAGAAAAAAATATTTCTTGAATCTTTTTCTTTCTCAGGAGCACTAGTTCCCTCAATATTGCTAAGGTTTTTTGTGTTTTTCTTTTCCTTTCTTTTTTACTTTTTTACCCCCCCCCCATGTTAAGGTGTTTTTTCCCTGGAGCGTAGTTACAAAAGGAATTGTCAGTGGTGTATGGTTTTGAAGACAGAGAACTTATAAAGGAAAAAAGTTATCAGTAATTTACAGTATTGTTTAATTTGCTGAACTGTCAAAAGGAAGGGTCATGAAAACCCACTAGTTCATGGAGCCAATTCCTGAATATACTTTCCGGGGGCAGAGCTAGAGGCAGTTGGCTCTCCCCTCTTCTGTCTTCTTTCTCCCCACACCAAGCCCGCCCACCTGACAGCCCAGGTGAACCTTTCCGTGGTGCCCCCTGGTGGCTGGCTCGGGGAACTCTGTGGGGCGCATCTCACCCCATCTCAGCTGTACACTCAAGTTCTTTCTTTTCAATATATTTCCCTCCTCTCCATCCATCGGCCTGTTTCTCCTTTGCTATCATAAGAGAAGTCTTACACTTTCCTCTGGGGTAGACATCTGAAGCCCATTCAATGCAAGGGCCTTCTTTAAGAAAAAGAATACAAAATTACAAATAAGCACTAAATACAAGGCTTGTGAGGGGCTACTTTGAATCCCGGAGCTTACAATTTATTGGCTTTTATTTCTCTCTGGCGGACCCCCTCACTGCACTCCACTTTCTTTACTCTTCTCTTATATCAGGCTTGCCGCTGGTTCCTCATGTGAGCTCTTAAAAAAAAAAAAAAAATACAAAGCCCAAAACATTTTTGTAAAATAACCACTCCGATCATCTGCCTTGCGAAGCCTTGACCTGAAGGTCTCCCCATCACTGTGAGATGAAGTTAGACAAGGTGAATAATATTCCCCAGAGATCTTCCCATCACTACCTCCTGCTCTTATTAGAGCACATCCTATGCCTAACGCAAGCCTTCAAATAAGTACAATGACCTTTCTCATTCAGTCTCTTATCAGTTCTGTTCAATTATCAGCATTATAACAGTGTGAGGTTACACTTTTATTTCCCTTTGGAATCAATGGGGAAAATGCATGAAAAGGAGAGGTCTGTTCCGGAAACAGTTGCCATTCTTCAGGCAATGGATGGTCAAGACCTGGGCTGAGAAGGCAGGGGTGGGGAGAGAAAGGTCAGATTCCAAAGACCTTCCTAAGGGATATTTGAAGGCATTAGAAGACATTAGATGATTAGTTTGATTCTAGCACTGAAGGATTAAGAGAGGTTAAAGTTTTCTAGCTTTGGGGAATGGATAACTTGTGACATTGTTTGGAGAGACTGATAATCCAGAAGACTGGGTTTTGTGGGGAAAACAATGACCTCCCTAGGTAGATAGCAATATCCACTCAACAAAGCTTGAGTGATAATACTTTTATTTTAAAAATGTGTTTTTATTGCAAATGTATGCCAATTCAGCTATAGTCTGAGTTAGGGTTTTCTGGCCTGGTTAGAAAAACTAATGACCATGTATAGTGCTTTTATAAAGGAAATTGCTATCAGTGTTCCAAAAATAAGCTTGGAAATGAAATTTGAGGAAACCATCTGCTTGTAAGCTGCCAGTCTACATGATCTGGGATGCCCTCTGGTCTTGAAGAGGGTTTTTCTCTCATGTTCTTTAGTGGAACATCCACAATCTTCAGACATATGTCTTCTCTCTGATGATTTCCTGCCATATCCATACACACCTCCCATTACTTGATATTTCTTTAAATTTCCTCATTTTTAAGATCATACATGTTTAAAAGGTTGATTGTATAATATTACTATGTCTTCAAAGGAACATCAGTATCATTTGCCATCAAATAGAAGATAACCACAAAAATAATATAAGAAAAATGAAATTGAATACTAAGGCCATACCGAAGCCTGCGCGAGGCCTATTTCCTCTTTTAAAAAGATAGATTAGCACCTGCTAGAGAGACTTGAGGTAGCAGTCATAAGCTAAGACTTTATCCTAGACTTAATCAGAAGGCTTGTAAGAGAGTTAAAGAAGGGCTCCATTTCTCTCTTGGTGATTCCGTGGTATGTATTGTCCCATTTCGATGCTACGTAAGAGACTTTGAGACTCACTGATGGAGTAGATTCTTGCAGTTATTTCTGTGGGCATTCCACATGCATTGTG